>NC_039251.1:34380561-34423061 GCF_003368295.1 Carassius auratus
GTTGATACATGAGACCCTTGATCTTCTTGATGTTGAACAAAGCAAATCTGCAGGATCGGACAGTTTTAGCAATGTGGTCTGAGAAAGTCAGCTGATCATCAATCATAACTCCAAGGCTTCTAGCTGTTTTTGAAGGAGTTATGGTTGATGTGCCTAACTTGATGGTGAAATTGTGACGGAACGATGGGTTTGCTGGAATCATAAGCAGTTCTGTCTTGGCAAGGTTGAGTTGAAGGTGATGGTCCATCATCCAGGAAGAAATGTCTGTTAGACAAGCTGAGATGCGAATAGCTACCGTCGGATCATCAGGATGGAATGAGAGGTAGAGTTGAGTGTCATCAGCATAGCAGTGGTATGAAAAGCCATGTTTCTGAATGACAGAACCTAATGATGCCATGTAGACAGAGAAGAGAAGTGGTCCAAGAACTGAGCCCTGAGGCACCCCAGTAGTTAGATGTTGAGACTTGGACACCTCACCTCTCCAAGATACTTTGAAGGACCTATCTGATAGGTAAGACTCAAACCATTGAAGTGTGGTTCCTGAGATGCCATTTGCCAGTAGAGTTAATAGGAGGATCTGGTGATTAACCGTGTCAAAAGCAGCGGACAGATCAAGCAGGATAAGTACTGAAGGGTGGATTCAGGATTCAGCTCTTGCTAGTCTTAGAGCTTCAACAACTTATAGCAAGGCCGTCTCAGTTGAATGTCCACTTCTGAAGCCAGATTGGTTGCTGTCAAGGAGATTGTTGTGTGTGAGAAATGTAGAGACTTGTTCGAACACAGCTCGTTCAAGTGTTTTTGCAATAAAAGGAAGAAGGGAAACCGGTCTGTAGTCCTCTAAAAGAGATGGGTTGAGGTTGGGTTTCTTAATTAGTGGAGTTATACGTGCCTGTCTAAATGATGAGGGGAAAACACCAGTGTGGAGGGAAGTGTTGATGATGTGAGTGAGTGCAGGTACAACTGCAGGAAAATGGCTTGAAGGAGATGAGATGGAATAGGATCAAGCGGGCAAGTAGTAGGGGATTAGAAAGGATGAGTTTTGAGACTTCTGCCTCAGAGAGTGAAGAGAAGGATGTAAATGAGTGTAAGTTTGCTGGTGATATGAGCTTGACTGATTGTGGTGTGGAAAATTGTGCACTAATGTGTTTAATTTTATTAATGAAAAACGTTGCAAAGTCATCAGCTATTAGAGATGAAGCAGGAGGAGGAGGAGGACAAAGTAGTGAGGAAAGTGTTTTAAAGAGCATTTGAGAGTTAAATGAATTGTTAATTTTGTTATGGTAGTATGTCATTTTATCAGAGGAGACATTAGCAGAGAAAGAAGATAGGAGTGACTGATACACAATAAGATCAGTAGTATTTTTGGACTTGCGCCACACCCTTTCAGAAGCTCTAAGCTTAGAACGGTGTTCGCGTAGAACATCAGATAACCAAGGGGCAGAAGGTGTGTTATGGGCTGGCCTGGAAGATAAGGGGCAAAGAGTGTCTCAACAAGATGTAAGAGTGGACGTTTTAGTGACGTCATTACTGCAGGAACTAGAGAGATGTAGTCCAAACGGGTCGTTTTTTGTAGACAAATTCTGTTAAATAAAATATCTCGCTTGGCATTGAACTTTGAGCTTTAGTATTTTACAGATATTATTTATACTCCAACAACAACATTACACACTAACCAAAGTTTAAAACATGGGATCACGAAGAACGGGACCTTTAATACTGGGTACACTCCGAGCAACAACCTCCCACTCTCTCTCGTGAAGCCCATACAGAAGTGACTAAACCTGTAATTCACTGACTGGCCGCTTGAGGCTTGCTGCAGAAAAGAGTCAGTCACATAGACTCCCCATGTTGAAATGCCCAACTTAACAGCAGAAAAAAAACATGTTTACAGCCTAGCGTGGCCACTTGAGTGACAGGTGGATTGCTGCTGCTGTCACCGATGTCGCGCTAGGTGGGCATGGCTTCAGCAACCAGCTCCCGCCTTTTTGCCCATTTTTGATTCCCCTAGAGTGACATGCGGTGGCGTGCTGTTAAGATGGCGATGGCCCGCTTCGCCCACTTTTGGTTTCAAAAACTCTCTTCGGAAAGCTATGGGTGATGTCACGGTCACTTTAAAAAGGATAAAAAATTCTGAACATAGGAAATCTCGCAAAATCTTGCGAGACCTCAGAATGAGCATGGCGGACAATATGCAGGAAGAAACTGCAATGATAGTGTGTCTGTAATGGTTTTATACATGACACATTGTGCCACAAATCAACAAGTTGATCCTTCATCTCTGCTGTCCACATCAATTTCACTTTTTGTGCTGCACCATGACTGCTTCCATCTTCTATCATCTCGCTTAGGAGTGTAAAAAAATATCGATACACATGAGTATTGTGATATTTTGTTTAGCGATGTAACCATTTTATGGTACTGTATCAATTCTCAAAAAAATCATACAAGATTCATGGCATTTTGAGTTTTTTCCTAAACGCTAGATGGCAGTCTTCACCTCTGAACAAATCCTGAGTGACAGGAAATACTAGTACTATTAGAGCACGCCACTAATGTTAGCGTTCGCTGCTAGTAATGAAGGATGAAAGAATTGATTAATCATTTGGGCTTTGTTTGTAATGTCCACTGTGGGATTGTGGCACTAGTGCTGCCTTGGTTCTGCCACGTCCCGTGTTTAGAGACTCGCGCAGGGCACAGCCATAGATGGGAGGGTCACACTGTGGCTGCAGTTTCTCTCATTTCGGGGGCATTTTGTGCAATTGGTGCAGTGCTCACAACACGATTTTCGACAGCGGCAAAGTTAGTTTGACTTTTGACATTCATTAGGCATTCTTTTTTTTTTTTTTTGTCCAAACTAACTCAGATTGTCATAAATATATGCAATTTACGTTGTACAATGCTTAATTTATAGAAAAAAATTATAATTTACCATCTGATATAAAATCAATAATAAAATGTTCAGAAAATCATCCGTTATTGCACAAAGTTCTGTTTTTTGAATTACCGTTTTATGTATTTTATAATAATTCTGCAACTTTTAATGTATGCAATAAAATAAATCCATTAAACGACAACACCATTTTATCTAAAGGTACTTTAGCCAACTGTAAAATATACAGATTATTATTCAGTATAATGCACGAGGCTTACTTTGTCAGATTATGCCTTTATTGTTTTATATTGTTTTATTTTATTAAAGGATCCTGCAAGCACTTTAATTTATCCCCCTTTACTCGTACTGCACAAATAGTGGTTCAATAACGTTGAATGTTACAGGGACTGATTATAACAAATTCAGATTCCAATGTGTTCTGGTTAAACAACTTTTATTTATTGCTAAGGTTTGCATATGGTGGTGTGTTCTTAATGACAGCTTTCCTTACAATATATACTATTCCTAAAATCCCAATATATTGCCTTGCTTACAGTATCGCAGTGGGCAATTGGGACCCCTGTATCGGGATACGTATCGTATCGCTAGATTCTTGGCAATACACAGCCCTATTTCTGATTGGCTATTGTTTGTTTCACGTGATAATCTCCAGAGCGTGCGCACGTTTGTCCTCGGGGTTCCACCCACACATCAGGGTTTCTGATTCACGATCGGGATTTCTCCGACGTTCTTCCAATCAGGTTCCTACACTCTTAACACACCTAACACCAAGGGAAAATCTGTAGAACCATCAAGATAATCAGGACATAGCTAGGATTGTCGGAAGGGGGGAAATCGGTTATCTTTTGATGTGTACCCAGCATAAGACTTCTGTCTATTCCTTACTAGAAGTTTGTCTCAGCAGCTTTGTGAATAGGTTAAGAAAAAACTCTAATCTAAAATCTAAAAATCAATTTCTACAAAATTTATTTCAGAAAAGAAGTGTGATAATTTTTTTTTTTTTTTTTTTACAGGACTTTAATAAACTCTTGCTGATGACCGGACTGGTGAGATCGGTGTTAACAGCCGGTACGAGACACTGTGTGACACAGGTTCCCAATGAACTAAATAAAGTGGATTTAAAATGGATAATTAAGTGTCTACAAAATAATGATATCAATGACCAATGATCGATTGGGTATTACAACCTAAAACTTGTGCTGTTGGGGAAAACTGATGTAATGCATAATCCAAAACGGATATTTACAAGATTTCTGGTCAGGCTTTCTAGAGCCAGCATCAGTCCACATGGAAACAAAGTTGAGTTTAAAAGACACCAGTTTAATACAGTGAATACTTTTGAGGATGAAACAAAAAAAAAACATTGATCACATGGTTTTCTTTGAGCTAAATATTGCTTTGTTAGATACTGTTTCATTATTTATTAGAAATGCACAGTTTTAGTTTATTTCAGTTAAGTGGATATTGGGTTTAATGTAACA
This sequence comes from Carassius auratus, assembly GCF_003368295.1. Classification (NCBI taxonomy): domain Eukaryota; kingdom Metazoa; phylum Chordata; class Actinopteri; order Cypriniformes; family Cyprinidae; genus Carassius; species Carassius auratus. Next base: position 34,384,936 of record NC_039251.1, read on the forward strand.
TAAACTACTCGCTTTGTTTAGGCCACTTCTGTTACTTCTCTGAATTCTGTTATTTCTCCTTATTTATTGTGTGTCGTCAAAATAACAAATGTCCAGCACTGAAGTGGGATTTCAGGTGCACTTAGTATTTGTCTGGTCATGTGATCTCAAACCGTCTGTCCTCAGGAGGCACAATGTCAAATAAAACCACTTTAATTAAGACACTCGTTTCACATTGTTCAGAAACAACATTCATTTCTGTAGAGCTGGGCATGTTAATAAGGATCAAATGATTGAGTTCAGCTTTGATGATGAAAACCAACCTGTTTGTTCCTCAGTAACTTGTTTCAGACTAAATACTTCTTCAATCCTGAAGTCTTCACTTTCCTCTTTAATGAACGCCATCTTTATAACAGTGTGTCAACGTAGATCTCCGTTGCTTCAGCAGATTTTCTGTGTATTTTGTCCTGTTAAAGACAAATAAGAGAAATAAGTATAAGAAAATAATAAACAGAAAGCAAAATACACCCAAACTAAATCTCTGGATGCATCTGGACCAGCTCCCTATTTCAGTAGTCAGAACACTAGTAAGGGAGCAGGTCAGAGTGTGAGTTAAAGGGGTCATATGGGAGTCGGGCTGTAACGATTCACTCAACTCATGATTCAAATCGATTCACCATTTTGATTTCACGATTCGATTCACACTATTCACACTTTTTTTTTTTGTTGACAAAATTAAATGTGTCATTTTATTATTGCTTTTACAAAATGTTGCACATTTCTTTGTGACTTATGAAAATATAACACTAAATATAAATATAACAAATAAAGCTGAAATATAACACTAAAGCACTTGCATATTATTGCTCTTTTGTTGGTTTTGGTTTCTTTTTATTGTCTTCATTTGTAAGTCACTTTGGATAAAAGCGTATGCTAAATGACAAAATTTAAATATAACGTAAATATAAATTAAAAACTAAATTGAAATTTTAAAACAATCCCCCAATGAAATAAATAACACAAATAAAATAAATCTCTTAATATAAACAAAATAAGGCTTTGTCTGAGCTCTTTCCATTTAAATGAGAGGCAACCATGGCATTTGAATCATGATCCAAGACGATGCATATATGCAACACGTGCAGTTTTTAATCTAAATTAGGTTGTATTATTATTTCGAATACAAAAAAATAACGGTTTGACTTTTTTTAGTTTAATAAAAAAACAGTTTAATAAAATATCTTTGTAAAACAGAAACAGCAGACGAGCTGAAAGAGATGTAGATTCACTCTCTGCCAGCAGGTGCTTAAAGCGTTTCCTTGGCGTCCGCTGTAAACGAAGCGCTTATGAACACTGTGGCGGGCAGAGCTTAAAGCGTTTCCTTGGCGACCTCTGTAAACGAAGCGCTTATGAACACTGTGGCGGGCAGAGCTTAAAGCGTTTCCTTGGCGACCTCTGTAAACGAAGCGCTTATGAACACTGTGGTGGGCGGAGCTTAAAGCGTTTCCTTGGCGACCTCTGTAAACGAAGCGCTTATGAACACTGTGGTGAACACTGAGCTTAAAGCGTTTCCTTGGCGACCTCTGTAAACGAAGCGCTTATAAACACTGTGGCGGGCGGAGCTTAAAGCGTTTCCTTGGCGACCTCTGTAAACTAAGCGCTTATGAACACTGTGGCGGGCGGAGCTTAAAGCGTTTCCTTGGCGACCTCTGTAAACAAAGCGCTTATGAACACTGTGGCGGGCGGAGCTTAAAGCGTTTCCTTGGCGACCTCTGTAAACGAAGCGCTTATGAACACTGCGGCAGGCAGAGCTTAAAGCATTTCCTTGGTTACCGCTGTAAACTAAGCACTTATGAACACTGTGGTGGGCGGAGCTTAAAGCGTTTCCTTGGCGTCCGCTGTAAACGAAGCGCTTATGAACACTGTGGCGGGCAGAGCTTAAAGCGTTTCCTTGGCGACCTCTGTAAACGAAGCGCTTATGAACACTGTGGTGGGCGGAGCTTAAAGCGTTTCCTTGGCGACCTCTGTAAACGAAGCGCTTATGAACACTGTGGTGAACACTGAGCTTAAAGCGTTTCCTTGGCGACCTCTGTAAACGAAGCGCTTATAAACACTGTGGCGGGCGGAGCTTAAAGCGTTTCCTTGGCGACCTCTGTAAACTAAGCGCTTATGAACACTGTGGCGGGCGGAGCTTAAAGCGTTTCCTTGGCGACCTCTGTAAACAAAGCGCTTATGAACACTGTGGCGGGCGGAGCTTAAAGCGTTTCCTTGGCGACCTCTGTAAACGAAGCGCTTATGAACACTGCGGCAGGCAGAGCTTAAAGCATTTCCTTGGTTACCGCTGTAAACTAAGCACTTATGAACACTGTGGTGGGCGGAGCTTAAAGCGTTTCCTTGGCGACCTCTGTAAACGAAGCGCTTATGAACACTGCGGTGGGCGGAGCTTAAAGCGTTTCCTTGGTTACCGCTGTAAACGAAGCGCTTATGAACACTGTGGCGGGCGGAGCTTAAAGCATTTCCTTGGTTATCGCTGTAAACTAAGCACTTATGAACACTGCGGCGGGCGGAGCTTAAAGCATTTCCTTGGTTATCGCTGTAAACTAAGCGCTAATGAACACTGCGGCGGGCGGAGCTTAAAGCATTTCCTTGGTTATCGCTGTAAACTAAGCACTTATGAACACTGCGGCGGGCGGAGCTTAAAGATTTCCTTGGTTATCGCTGTAAACTAAGCGCTAATGAACACTGCGGCGGGCAGAGCTTAAAGATTTCCTTGGTTATCGCTGTAAACTAAGCGCTTATGAACACTGTGGCGGGCAGAGCTTAAAGCGTTTCCTTGGTTACCGCTGTAAACTAAGCACTTATGAACACTGTGGCGGGCAGAGCTTAAAGCGTTTCCTTGGTTATCGCTGTAAACGAAGCGCTTATGAACACTGTGGCGGGCAGAGCTTAAAGCGTTTCCTTGGTTACCGCTGTAAACGAAGCGCTTATGAACACTGTGGCGGGCAGAGCTTAAAGCGTTTCCTTGGCGACCTCTGTAAACGAAGCGCTTATGAACACTGTGGTGGGCGGAGCTTAAAGCGTTTCCTTGGCGACCTCTGTAAACGAAGCGCTTATAAACACTGTGGCGGGCGGAGCTTAAAGCGTTTCCTTGGCGACCTCTGTAAACTAAGCGCTTATGAACACTGTGGCGGGCGGAGCTTAAAGCGTTTCCTTGGCGACCTCTGTAAACTAAGCGCTTATGAACACTGTGGTGAACACTGAGCTTAAAGCGTTTCCTTGGCGACCTCTGTAAACGAAGCGCTTATGAACACTGTGGTGAACACTGAGCTTAAAGCGTTTCCTTGGCGACCTCTGTAAACGAAGCGCTTATAAACACTGTGGCGGGCGGAGCTTAAAGCGTTTCCTTGGCGACCTCTGTAAACTAAGCGCTTATGAACACTGTGGCGGGCGGAGCTTAAAGCGTTTCCTTGGCGACCTCTGTAAACAAAGCGCTTATGAACACTGTGGCGGGCGGAGCTTAAAGCGTTTCCTTGGCAACCTCTGTAAACGAAGCGCTTATGAACACTGCGGCAGGCAGAGCTTAAAGCATTTCCTTGGTTACCGCTGTAAACTAAGCACTTATGAACACTGTGGTGGGCGGAGCTTAAAGCGTTTCCTTGGCGACCTCTGTAAACGAAGCGCTTATGAACACTGCGGTGGGCGGAGCTTAAAGCGTTTCCTTGGTTACCGCTGTAAACGAAGCGCTTATGAACACTGTGGCGGGCGGAGCTTAAAGCATTTCCTTGGTTATCGCTGTAAACTAAGCACTTATGAACACTGCGGCGGGCGGAGCTTAAAGCATTTCCTTGGTTATCGCTGTAAACTAAGCGCTTATGAACACTGCGGCGGGCGGAGCTTAAAGCATTTCCTTGGTTATCGCTGTAAACTAAGCGCTAATGAACACTGCGGCGGGCGGAGCTTAAAGCATTTCCTTGGTTATCGCTGTAAACTAAGCACTTATGAACACTGCGGCGGGCGGAGCTTAAAGCATTTCCTTGGTTATCGCTGTAAACTAAGCGCTTATGAACACTGCGGCGGGCGGAGCTTAAAGCATTTCCTTGGTTATCGCTGTAAACTAAGCACTTATGAACACTGCGGCGGGCGGAGCTTAAAGATTTCCCTGGTTATCGCTGTAAACTAAGCGCTAATGAACACTGCGGCGGGCGGAGCTTAAAGCATTTCCTTGGTTATCGCTGTAAACTAAGCACTTATGAACACTGCGGCGGGCGGAGCTTAAAGCGTTTCCCTGGGAACTGCTGTAAACGAAGCTCTTATGAACACTGTGGCAGGCAGAGCACTGTAAACGAAGCACTTATGAACACTGCGGTGGGTTGAGCTTAATGTGTTTCCTTGGCTACCGCTGTTTTTTTTTTTATTATTTATTTATTTTTTTTTTTCATATGGACATAGCAATAACATTGGACAAACCAGATGCATTGTTTAAAGTGTTATAGCACATGTGCTAATTTTCAACTCCTGTCCATAGGGGCTTTTACAACAGAAAAAAACACAATTGTTAAACAAAACACGGCACAGTTTACACATGGGAACAACTTTGGCCCGATTTAAGCCACTGTTTGAGCTCTCTGGTGAAGATGTTAATATTGTTCTGCAATTTTAATCCAGTAGGAAGAGAGTTCCATAGTGTAGCCCCTCTGAAGGAGAAGCTAGACTGTCCAAAAGATGTACTAAACTTCGGGAGCACACAATCCCCACTAACTGAGGCACTGGTGGAAGGTCTAAAAGAGCCCTGACGCCTCTCCATGAGGCCAGAGAACAGTGGTGACACACAGTTGTTCATACATTTAAAAGTCAATTTCAAAATACTAAAATGTACAAAATTTTAAAAAGTAAAAAGCTTATGCTTTTGTATGATATCACAATGATGCCATCTCATTGGTTTTTTGTCAAATATCTTAATTGCCTGTTTATATACGGTGGGCAGAGCTTAAGGTGTTTCGTTGGCGACCACTGCAAAGGAAGCGCTTATAAACACTGCGGTGGGCAGAGCCTAAAGCATTTCCTTGGCGACCGCTGTAAACCAAGCGCTTATAAACACTGCATCGGGCAGAGCTTAAAGTGTTTCCTTGGCGACCGTTGTAAACGAAGCACTTATGAACACTGCGGCAGGCGGAGCTTAAATCGTTTCTTTGGCTTTCGCTGTAAACGAAGCACTGCAGAAGGTGGAGCTTAAAGCGTTTCCTTGGTTACCGCTGTAAACGAAGTAGAATCACGATTTGACAGTACTATCTAAGACTTGATGGTTGCTCTGTCAATTCTTCGTCATCAGTTAGGAACCTAGGTGTGCTACTTGATCGCAATCTTTCCTTAGAAAGCCACGTTTCTAGCATTTGAAAAACTGCATTTTTCCATCTCAAAAATAGATCCAAATTATGGCCTATGCTCTCAATGTCAAATGCAGAAATGTTAATCCATGCATTTATGACTTCAAGGTTAGATTATTGTAATGCTTTATTGGGTGGTTGTTCTGCACGCTTAGTAAACAAACTACAGCTAGTCCAAAATGCTGCAGCAAGAGTTCTTACTAGAACCAGGAAGTATGACCATATTAGCCCGGTCCTGTCCACACTGCACTGGCTGCCTATCAAACATCGTATAGATTTTAAAATATTGCTTATTACTTATAAAGCCCTGAATGGTTTAGCACCTCAGTATTTGAATGAGCTCCTTTTACATTATACTCCTCTACATCCGCTGCGTTCTCAAAACTCAATTTGATAATACCTAGAATATCAAAATCAACTGCGGGCGACAGATCCTTTTCCTATTTGGCGCCTAAACTCTGGAATAACCTACCTAACATTGTTCGGGAGGCAGACACACTCTTGCAGTTTAAATCTAGATTAAAGACCCATCTCTTTAACCTGGCTTACACATAACATACTAATATGCTTTTAATATCCAAATCCGTTAAAGGATTTTTAGGCTGCATTAATTAGGTAAACCAGAACCGGAAACACTTCACATAACACCCGATGTACTTGCTACATCATTAGAAGAATGGCATCTACGCTAATATTTGTCTGTTTCTCTCTTGTTCCGAGGTCACCGTGGCCACCAGATCCAGTCCGTATCCAGATCACAGGGTCACTGCAGTCACCCGGATCCAGTACGTATCCAGACCAGATGGTGGATCAGCACCTAGAAAGGACGTCTACTGCCCTGAAAGACAGCGGAGACCAGGACAACTAGAGCCCAGATACAGATCCCCTGTAAAGACCTTGTCTCAGAGGAGCACCAGGACAAGACCACAGGAAACAGATGATTCTTCTGCACAATCTGACTTTGCTGCAGTCTGGAATTGAACTACTGGTTTCGTCTGGTCAGAGGAGAACTGACCCCCAACTGAGCCTGGTTTCTCCCAAGGTTTTTTTCTCCTTTCTGTCACCGATGTAGTTTCGGTTCATTGCCGCTGTCGCCTCTGGCTTGCTTAGTTGGGGTCACTTCATCTACAGCGATATCATTGACTTGATTGCAAATAAAAACAGACACTATTTAAACTGAACAGAGATGACATCACTGAATTCAATGATGAACTGCCTTTAACTATCATTTTGCATTATTGAGACACTGTTTTCCAAATGAATGTTGTTCAGTGCTTTGACGCAATGTATTTTGTTTAAAGCACTATATATATATATATATATAAATAAAGGTGACAGTAAAAAACTAAAGACAGTAAGTTCCCCTCAGACACACATTCATATAAACTGCTGCCACTAACTGAATCATGATTTGTTTAGCATCTCAACCAATTTGAATTGTCACATATTTGAATTGATTTTCAACTGCTTGCAGTTAATCGTAGCATCCCTACTTTGGAGTGTTACAAGCTGTTCATACATATATTAGGTGAAAATAAAGTCTCAAACCAAAAGAGATTCTTTATAAAAGTTAAGACTCAGCCACACCTTCCTAAAACGCCTCGATCAAACACGTTGCTGTTTAAATGAGCATAACACCACCCAAATGTTATGCAAAGAAAGGTGGCATAACTTTTATACTTTTTGCTGTAGTATTGTTGTTCTGGAGATACAGTGTGTTTCTAAATATGGTAAGGGCAGTGGTGTACTGCACATCTTAAAGCCCCACCACAAAGAACAAGATGGGGCGATGTCATCAGCAGTGATGTCATGTAAGAAAAGTTATTGTGAACCTTCTGCTAGTACACTACTGAGTCCATCTCTCCCATTTACAAAACTGATTGATTTATCAGTCATGAATGTGGTGAATTATCATTCGCATTGATGCATTTTATGTAGGCTAATAGCCAACATGTCTCAGTTCAAACACTGTCCTACATAGGACATAAAAAATATATACAATATATGCAAACCAAATTCATGTCTTTCCGTATATGAACAGAAAAAAAAACTAGGAGAGAAACAACTTAAATGAATAACTATATGTGCTATATTTTGAGAAAAAATTACTTTCTATACATTTACCAACTTTTGCAATTAACTTATTTATTATTTTTAGTAAATGACAACCACAAACAAGCAAAAACTCTACTGAATCCTTTGCGGTCTCCAAGCATTTTGGTGCACAAAGTCTTGACTCTAGCTTACTGTCAATGATGCGAGTGCTGGGAATCTCTCTGCTGTTTCATTTTCCTTGGAAAAAGCAATAGCAATGGCGTGGCAAAGTGAGGAGGTGAAACAACAGCAAGCTGCACTGAGAAGTGTGACAGACACTGTGGCTGCAGATGCAGGCTCTGTCGACAAAGTGTACAAAGGAAAGTATAACATGGGGAGACCCCAAAAAGGAAATGGTCCTAAACAGAAATCACATATAGTACACTCCAGTAAGAGGAATAGCAACCAGTGCCATAAGTGTGGTAGCTCCCCAGCACACGCAAAACGTGACTGTCCAGCAAATGAATTTTTCTATATTTCTATATTTCTTGGTAGCAACACAGGTACTGGCGAACCATGGATAGTGAACTTGAACATTAGACACAAATGTGTGCCGTTTAAGATTGATACCGGAGCGGATGTCACGGTCATTGCAGTAGAGGTGTTTGAGGAGATTTTTAATAAAAACCTACCTACCCACAAGGATGCAACGAGGCCATTACTTGGTCCAGGGCAAGTTCCCTTAGATGTTGTTGGAGTTACTAGTCTGCTGTTGAAGAGAGGTGAAAAACAGTCTGAGGAAGATGTGTACATAATCAGAAATCTGCTCACTGCACTTAACGTATCCCGTTACCTTTAATGAGTAAAGTTAAAGAAGAGCTGGGCTGTATGGAGACTTTGGGGGTAATAAGCAGGGTGGAGGAACCAACAGACTGGTGTGCTGGCATGGTGGTGGTCCCAAAGAAGTCCGGTGCTGTTCGGATATGTGTAGACCTCTCCAAGTTAAATGAGTCAGTTCGCCGGGAAAAATACATCCTGCCATCAGTTGAACAGACATTAGGAATGCTTGCTGGAGCACAGATCTTCAGTAAGTTAGATGCCAATATGGGATTCTGGCAGATACCATTGTCAGAGGATTCTGCGCGCAACACAACGTTCATTTGGCCAATACTTCTTCAAACGGCTTTTTTTCGGAATATCATCTGCGCCAGAACACTTCCAGAATAGAATGGCTACAGAGGTTACTGAAGGACTGGAAGGTGTGGGGGAGAACAAAGGAGGAACATGACACCCGTTTTCATGCAGTACTGAGGAAAGTGCAAAAGGCAGGCATGACCCTTAATGTCGAGAAGTGTGAGTTGTCAAAGCGGACAGTACACTTTTTAGGGCACATTATTTCTGCCGATGGAATTAGCCCAGACCCCATGAAAACAGCAGACATCGGGGATATGTCGGAGCCCTCAAATGCGAGTCAATTGCGGAGCTTTCTGGGGATAGTAAATCTGCGTAGGAAGTTTATTCCCTGACTGTCGGACAAAGACAAAGCTCTCTGTGACCTGCTGTCGAAAAAGAACTGTTGGATTTGGGGCATTGAACAAGCCAATGCGTTTCAGGCTCTGAAAGACGTACTGTCCCCCTTTAGGACTTGTAAAATGCAGAGAGCGGGCAAGACAATCAGTATGGTGGTCAGGGTTAAGTAATCAGCTGAAGGAATTGGTGCTCAACTGCAGGATATGCCTCAAGGAGAGACTAAAACCAAAAGAACCACTCATGCCCACTCAGTTTCCAGACAGACCCTGGCAAAGGTTAGGAGCTGATTTATTCATTCTGGGAACTAAAACGTTCCTGCTAGTGGTGGATTACTATTCCAGGTATGTGGAGATTTGCTCAGTTATCACCCAGCAGGTCTACTGATGTCATTGTCCACATGAAGTCCATATTCGCACGGCATGGCGTTTCAGAGACACTAATTACAGAAAATGGGCCACAATTCTCTGGGTACTCATTTGAAAACCTTTGCTCCTTCTTATGGATTTTTCCAGGTTACTAGCAGCCCAAAGTTTCCCCAGAGCAATGGAGAGGCTGAATGTGCAGTCAAGACAATAAAAGCTATTTTCAAGAAAGCTGATGACCCTTACCTTACTCTCCTAGCGTATCTACTACTCCCTTGCAGAATGGGTACAGCCCAGCTCAGCTTCTTATGGGAAGAAGGCTGCGAACAACTGTGCCCAAACTCTCATCATTGCTAGATCCAGCACTCCCTGATACTGATGCAATTTTCAGAAAAGAGAAGGAAAGAAAGAGTGCAGATGCAGAGTGCTTCAATAAACAACATAGAGCTAGAAAACTCAGCACACTACAGCCAGGGGAAGAAGTCTGGGTGTCTAATGCTAAAGAATCAGGAATGATTGTTTGAGTCACTTTGCTCCATGGTCTTACCTTGTGAATACGCAACATGGGACTTTGAGACGTAATTGTTACCATCTGGTCTGGTGTGTGGTTTACTGCTGCATTATAGTTACAAATACATTGCCACTTAAATGTACATACAGGAAAAAAAAAAGATGTTCGAAATATGAAGACAAATGTTATAATTACTTGGTTTGTTTAAGAGTTAGATAGGAGCAGACCTTCCAGCAAAAGAGGCAGAATAATCCTCTAAGGTCTGTTGAGACAAAGGTAGTCTACCCTTTGATCTCTAGAAAGGGGAGATGTGGTGTTGTTGCTATGGTGTTCTAGGTTGGCGAAATATTGATGATGTCACAAGCACCAGTGAGTTATGTATGTTTAACGTTGCCAGAAGAAAGTAAAGTGAACACGTTCATACAGTTTGAATCCAGAGTTACATTTAAAAGAAGAGACAAAGATCAGTGAATGATTTTATTTTGTTCTTTGATTAACATTAATGACAAGCAGCGCATTTATTAGGCTGTTGTCTCTTTAAGCAAAAATGCTGTACATTTGTTTTCTTTCTCATCTGTTTACTTTCACGTGTTTATAACTGATGAAGTTTTTTGTATATTGGTCAACAAATATAAAAGAAGTCAGACAACCTTTTCTACAGTGGAAATACACAGATCGGTCCGAGAACGGACACAAACCAGGAACCCACAGCGTGACGCCGACCACTGCTCTCTGTGCACGCTTGAAATGGATCTAATCTAAAATGGAACCGGTTTTCAATACCCATCCCTATTTCTTACAGATTATTGCTCAGTGTAAGAGATAAATAAAGACCAAATTAACACAGTACCAGTACGAGTGATTGCGTGTGTGAATTAGTCATACCGTCTCTATATTATTGTGAAGCTGGGGGTTGTAAATAGCATGGTTCCTTCAAAAGTAGAAAAATATACTATAATAAGTTTTGAGATTGTAAGCTACTTCAGTAATAAATCACAGGACAGCGCTGACAACTAGTTTCTGTGTTCCTCTGTGTGCGCGATCTTCACAGCTGTTTATATGAGTGTTCATCCCACAATGCAGCTGCACGAACAAGGGAGCTCGATATAATGATACACATCTGATCGTCTAATCGCTTGAATGTCCAAACCAAAAAACAAATACAACTGACAACGTTTAGGGAAGACGCAAGGCCTTCAGTATGTGTTGAACCGTGTTCAGCTCCGTGTTTTGCTTGTATGCCACTAAATGGAGAGCAGAGTCATGTGGCTACACACGCGGTAGTGTGCTTTTAAGAGGATTAAAAAATGAAATAACCGACATGGGAAAATTACGTAGTTTAGAGGTTCTGAATTTCAGTTTCAATTACTTTTCGATTAATCGTCCAGCCCTAGCTTTAAGTGCTACTTAGGAGTCGCTGTCCATTTGTCAAGTGCTGAAATCTCACCTTATAGAATGACTCTTAATAGTAGTACACTATCTTTTATTGATGTTAACCTAATGCTGCGTTCCAGACAGACAACTTGGATATAATAACAATAATACAATACAATATTATAGTGTACAATATTATACTTTACATAATAATATATTATATACTTTATATACTGTGACGGGAGGAGCACAAGACAGACACAGTGGGCGTGGCGTCAGGCCTCGGAGAGGCTTTTATTAACAGAAATCAAATAAAACAGGGGATAAAAGGTGGCCAAAGGGGGAAAGTGTCCAAAATAAAAGGGAAACTGGTGTCCTCGTTGTGCTGCGGGGTTCGTGTGGGTTGGGCAGTGTTCATGGAGGAAGGGTCCAGGTAAGGGGCGGAGTCTGTTGCGTGAGTCTCACGGTGAATGCTTGAGAGTTGGCACATTAGTTCTCAAGCAGAATAAAGGACAGGTTGATTATTGCTGTTTAGCGTTTGTATTAATCTATGATGTGTCCCTGTTTGCGTACAGGGACATAACAAATAAATTAAAAGTGATACGTGGACCAAGGTGTCTGAGATTGTTCATTTTAAGTAAAGGATCTTAATATTTCGTCCACAACAATATTTAATGAGGTTAACTTATAACTCCTTGTGGTTAGTCTGCACGAGATCAACAAGCTTGTTTGCTTTGCGGCCGCTTTAAATTCAAAATAATCATTCGATCTACGTCAGAGCGTCTGAGCGCTCACAAATCTTTCTGCAGCGTCGTGAGCAGAGCGGTAAGAGCGATGTTTGACGCTCTAGACGCCGGCGGTGTGAACGCACAGTTAGGCTTCGGCTATGGCTGTAGTGTTGTTGTGAAAGTAGGGGCGGAGCATAGAGACTATGCCGTGTCTCGTTTGTTACTCTAGAGTAGACCAATTCACTTTATTGAGGCATACTGCCCCCATCTGGTATGGAATGTGGAGTATGACTTGATTTTTTTTTGCCAAACATTACAGATGGTACCTTTAAGCATTTCCTACATTACGTTACTTCTTTTATTCGTTTTTTTTTTTTTCAGTCATTTAATTTAAATGTGTATTTTTTTACGGCCCTTTTTAATGATTTAATTTAATAATAATAAGATAAGATTCATAAAGTGTACAATAAAGCACAATCAAATCCTTATATTATAATCACAATGCACTTGAATCCAGTTAAAGGTGTAATCTGCTGATTATCCTGCAGGTGATCACATCCATCTGTCTTCTTACAATGCACTTAGGGCTTAACGATTACTCCAGAGCACTCGTAGCTCTACGATGATTTTCAAGTGCTACTTAAGTTACGATGCTTTTGGGAGCTTCATTTTTAACATTAGTTAATTCATTGGTTAACATAAACTGCCATTGACAAATTCTTCTGAACATTTATTAATTAGGTATTCCGGTATTTAATAACACGTTGTTAAAATGTAAAGTTGCAACTGTATTATTTAATGAGCTAACATTAACTATGACTTTTATTTTTTTAACAAAGATTAGTAAGTTCTGTAGCAAATGTAGCTATTGTGAATGTTAATGGTTAACTAATGAGATTGTAAAGTGATACCCATGGGTCTTTATAGTTGTTTTGCACTTTTTTTTTTTTTTTAATCTGTGCAAAACTTATAACTTTATATATTTTTCTTAATTGTTTTATTTTATTTAAATGTTCAGTTATTTTTGTTATTAAAAAAAAAGTTATTTAACCTTTTTTTTTTTACTAAATTTCAATAACGTGATAATACCGTTTACCATGATAAAAGCATGAGCAATTAATTGCAACAGGAAAATTTGGTACAGGCATATCCCTAGTTCCCGGTTTTTGGTTCCTTAAACCGGTTCAGAGCCCTGTTTTTTTTTTATTTTTTCTCGTTCAAAACATCTGGCCAAAAGCTAGAAAATATTATGCTGGTAATGACTATGTGCAGTTTAGTCTAAGACTCTCTTCATATTTTTGGACGCTATAACGAAATCAGGCCAACCATTTGTTCTAGTCAAACCGGTTTCCGGACGGTAATTTAAGCCCTGCGTAAAGCATACGGAGCCCGCAGGAGTGTCCCGTACACCACTGGGTGAGGGGCCTAACATTTCCATCACACACTTCAGTAGTGTTGTCAAAAGACCCGGTACTTCGGTACCAAGTCGGTACTAAAAAAATGTAAATGTAAATGTAGGTCCCGTTCAAACCCGGTTCAGCGCTAAGATTTCCGCGAAGCATAAATCGAGGACGGAATCTCAAAATCCAGTCATGAAAATAAAACTTACATTTTAATATGGACAGTCATGGAATTTGTCAAAGTTAGCATAAATTAATCAAATCAAATCTCCATATGGACCAGTATCTGTAAATGTTAAGCCGCAAAAGTTGTTTGAAATATGAATCCGTGTTCTGCGTGTCTCTGTGTGAATGAATGAATGGCAGAGACGTGCGGGTTTGTTTACTACATAGACTGAAGCGCATGGCGCTTGCATTAATTTCAGCTTCTGAGCTTCAGAGTTATCTCTCTATCAAGCGATCTGAACTCTCATCGTCTCACACATGCAAAGAGAGGGAGAGAGCGAGAGTCTTACCACGCTGAATCGACACGCTATATGTAAACTATTCTTTGTTGTCTTCTCCTGTCAAAATAATGGAGTTCATTTAGAAATATTCATATTCATTTTCGAACAAGCAGAAGACATACCGGTTTCTCCGGTAGTGGGCGAAGCTAATGCGCAAATGGCAATTTCATTGGCTGGAGCTGATCTTGTACCGTCCCTGTTTTGATTTCAGCAAATCAGTTTGATCGAACGCAGACAACGTGATTAATATTCATGAACCCAGCAGCTCATCAATTCATAGTGCATTGTATATACATTAGTATGATAGTAGAATTAGTAATAGTATTATCTTTTAATAATAATTAATATGATCTATTACTATTTTTTTTTCTTACAGAAACCCTCAATGACCAAAAATATATTAAACATCACCACCAGTCTTAAGTTCAGTTAAAATGACAAATATGCATTCATTAGGCCTAAAAGTTAATTTTTACATAAAGGCATTGTGCTAGAAATATTACTATTATTTAGTAAAATGTATGTGATACTGCTACTACTGTTGAAAAAAAATTGATAAAACTTTATTTTTTAAAGAAATAAATTACAATATTTCTCCCATGTTTTAATTTTAATAGCATTTTATTTACCAAAAATAAAATGTTTAAATTTCATAAATTAAAAGACAAATTAAATTTGGGTGAAACTTGTTTACTGTTTTTCATAATTATATAACTTGTAGAAAAACTTTAAACACAATTGTAAATAAGTATAAAGAATGGCACTGATTTTAGTGATAAAAAGATTTTTTTTTTTTTTTTTTGCATATTTTTGTGTTTTGCTTTGGTACCGAAATTGGTACAGAGAACCGTGGATTTTCACTGGTATCAGTACCGAATACCGAAATTTTGGTACCGTGACAACACTACACTTCAGGTATTCGGCCAATCACAGCGCACTGGATAGCTGGCCAATCAGAGCACACCTTCTCTTTTCAGAGCGATGAGCTTTGTGTTGCAGAAGGCGGGGCTTAGAGGAGAAACAATAATGTACTGTTTGTGGAAAATAATGTGTTTTTTTAACCTTAAAGCACTTAAACAAATTGCATTACACAAAATACACACAAAATTCATAAAAGAGCACAAACTATACAGACCTTTAGTTGTGATGTATATTTGGTAAATCAGAATTTGTTAGGTTTATATACAATAACATTATATACAATAAATTAGACTTGCATGAAAACATTTTCAGTTGTGTTTGTTCTCGCTGCATTTACCGTTTGACCAAGGTGACGTCAGCGAGCGGAGATTCGAATCTATGAATCATTTGAAAAGAAACTGATTCAATCGAGTCTCAAAAAGCTCCGTTGGAAGTGACGTAATTAATGTTTATGAATAACTGCTTCAGGACACAGAGAGCAAAATAAGAAGAACTTCGCGCGCGGATACATTTATTAACACCAAATAGCGTCTATTGATGTTAGATAAGGCATTACAATGTTACATTCAATAGCGAATAATAAACCTGGCATCGCTTAGAATCTATAGTTAGATTGTTCATCTTAGTTTAAGGAGTTTAAATGCTTAAAAAAAACAGACCTTTCTTGAGCCGAATCACCAGAGACGCGGGAGCGCGCTGCAGCCCTGTGACGTCACGTCGTCAGGGCTGCTGTTTCCTCTTTCGCTCGAGTTTTTTGCGGATTGGTGAACCAACGTTAAAGGTCCGCCACCTGCTGGTCTGGAGTGTGAAACGTACATGGTTTAGCTATCATAGAAGAATAAATAAATAAAATAATCCAGAAATTTTATACATAAATACATAATTAAAATCTTCAAACTCTTTCCATTAATTGTGTCTTTATTAAATACTTAGACACTTCTCCATTTACTCTTGATTGCATTAACCCATAACCTAAATGTGTGTTTAGAGAAATACTATTAATTCCCATCAGTTCCAGTTCTTGGAACATCTGATATATTTTCCTGTCATACACGAAACATATTAAAAGAACAGACTCAACTTTCTGGTAGTCCACATTTATCACAATTGTGTGTTTCGTGTTTCCCTATTATGTGCTAAATGTTATTTAAAGCCAAATGTCCTATTCTCAATCTAGTTAACATCCTCCCTTCTATTTCCATAACTTACTCTCTCTTTACTAACACAGTCCTGGATCTTAAATAAATGCCTCCCTTTTCTTTCATTTTAACAACTTTTTTGCCATTTCTTTTCAACTTTATATACACACACACACACACACACACACACACACACACACACATATATACATATATACATACATATATATATATATATATATATATATATATATATATATATATATGTATCTCTCTATTTCAGCTTTACTAATTGTACTTTGTAATTCAGCTTGGGTGTTCCAGGGTCTTCTTAGCAAGCTGATCAACTCTCTCGTTCCCCTCTACTCCAACATGAGCCGGCACCCAAAGAAAATAAACTAATAAAGGGTTAGTTCACCCAAATATTAAAATTATGTCATTAATGACACACTCATGTCGTTCCAAACCCGTGAGTCCTCCTTTAATCTTCTGAACACAGTTTAAGATATTTTAGATTTAGTCCGAGAGCTCTCAGTCCCTCCATTGAAGCTGTGTGTACGGTCTACTGTCCATGTCCAGAAAGGTAAGAAAAACATCATCAAAGTAGTCCATGTGACATCAGAGGGTCAGTTAGAATATTTTGAAGCATCGAAAATACATTTTGGTCCAAAAATAACAAACATTTGGACTTACCACGCTCTGGGTCTGTTGTGAGTGTGTTCACAACACTGCATTGACGCTGCTGACGTGGTATCTTTGTTATTGGCCACACCATAAAACACGTCGCAGTCTCATACGTCAGCAGTCACAGAAGACTCACTCTTAACTATGTGATAATGTAAATAATCATTATTAATGTTATAAGATGAAACATAACTCTTGAACACTTTTATAAGGCTGTTTGTGAAATTGTAGAAATTGTACAAAGGTTTTCAGTGAAGCATGATTTGTTGGTGAAGACCATAGACTGTATAAAAACATGGACGTAGTGTTCGTGACGTCACCCGTAGACTCCAGAAGAGTGTTTCTAAAGCTCAAAGTGTGCAGAGCGGGCCGTCGCCATCTTGGCAGCGTGTCACCGCATGTCACTCTGGGTAATCAGAAATGGGCAAAAGGGCGGGAGCTACTTGCTGAAGCCACGCCCACCTAGCGTGACGGCAGTGTCAGCACTGGCAATCCACCTGTCACTCAAATGGCCACGCCCTTAATTATGCAGAAATGTAAGGCTTAATATAATTTAAACAGATGAGTTATTAAAAAATGGTCATGAAGGGCAAAATTAGCTATATAAACCAAAATCATTATTGCACCAGGCTGTAAACATGTTTTTTTTCTGCTGTAAAGTTGGGCATTTTAGCATGGGGAGTCTATGGGACTGACTCTCTTTTGCAGCCAGCCTCAAGCGGCAAGTCAATGAATTACAGTTTTAGTCACGTCCTTATTGGCTTCACGAGAGAGAGCGAGAGGTTGGCGCTCGGTGAAGACTCTATGGGGCCCTAAGCAGAATCTTATTTGGGCCCTCTGTGCTGCCGACTGATTATTGATTAACATTTGATTATTATTCACACACTACAAATCTAACGCACACATTATCAGTTTTACTTCTTGTAGCTGGTTTCTTACATCAGACCAATGTTTTTTTCCCCTTCAGTGATTTTTCATTGCAACAGAAGCAAATCCACAAGAGTGATCAGGTGTTAATTTTAACACTTAAACATTCAAAGTGATGTTTGAATGTGGATTGATGACAGTCGTGTCCTAATGGTTAGAGAAAGTGATGTTCAACATCAGAGCTTAGAAGCTTGAATAAAGCATTAAGACACTGAATCAGAGCTTGTTGACGTCTAAAGCTTACAAGTGTTTTCTCTACTTCCTGTTGGCCTTCTGCAGCTAATCGTAGCTCCGTGTAGCTGTTTTTATTATTATTATTTTTTTCTCTAGAATGTTTATCTTACTTTCACTCTCTGTTTTTTAAAGTGATAAAGTATAACTTAATTCACACCATATTTCTAATATTATCGATCAATCTTATCAGATTAATCTTGTGAGTGCAGTACACCTGCATTGCATTAGCACTCGTTAGCTTGTCATTAGTGTTTTAATTCAAACCTATCACTGTTTTCTCTTCTCCTCACTCTCGCTCCAGTTTTTCACAAGTTCATCAAACAACCGCAGTAAGAATATTTCATCAAGCACGGTGAGTAATGGCTTTGCCTGCTATCGTTATTTGCATCACTTGTCACATGTGCAGTTTATCTATCTCTGTCGCTGATGAGGGATTCACATGTGATAAATGCAGGGAAATAGTTAGGCTGACAGAGAAGATTTCAGAATTAGAGACACGCATCCAAACTTTAATTGAGGACAGTAAGAATGTTAGGGCTCTAGATATGGCTTTGGATGCGTCTAGCTCAGGGATTCCTGTACATTGTCCGGTTCCAGCAGAGCCCCTGCAGCAGGGCAACTGGGTGACGGTGAGGCAGCGTAGTCGTGGGTCAAAACACCGCTCTTCTGTTCCGATCAAAACATTAAACAGGTTCTCCCCACTCAGTGATGCACCCACTGAGAAACCTGATGAAAGTGCTCTAGTTATTGGTGATTCTATTGTACGGAACGTGAATATAGAGACACCAGCCACCATAGTCAAATGTTTACCGGGAGCCAGAGCGCCTGACATCTTGGCTAATTTAAAAGTGCTGGCTAATGCTAAACGTAAATACAGTAAGATTGTTATTCATGCCGGCGCTAATGATGTTCGTCTTCGCCAGTCGGAGATCACTAAAAATAACTTTAAAGAGGTGTGTGAACTTGCAAGCATGATGTCAGACACTGTAATATGCTCTGGTCCCCTCCCTGCTTACCGTGGTGACGAGATTTACATTTACATTTACATTTATTCATTTAGCAGACGCTTTTATCCAAAGCGACTTACAGATGAAGACAGTGGAAGCAATCAAAAACAACAAAAAGAGCAATGATATATAAGTGCTATAACAAGTCTCAGTTAGGTTAACACAGTACACGTAGCATGGGATTTTAACTAATATAATAAATAAAAAGAAAACATAGAATAAAAAAATAAAAGAATAGAGCACGCTAGTTAGAGGTCTTTACACATACACACACATGCATATACAATTGCATAATAAATTAAAAGAAAATAGAACACAAAAAGATTAGAAGGTAGTTAGATTTTTTAAAGAATAGAATTAGAACAGTGAGTGTTAAAGTTAGAGGGTGAAATAAAGATGGAAGAGATGTGTTTTAAGCCGATTCTTGAAGATGGCTAAGGACTCAGCTGCTCGGATTGAGTTGGGGAGTTCATTCCACCAGAAGGGAACATTTAATTTAAAAGTCCGTAAAAGTGACTTTGTGCTTCTTTGGGATGAACAATCAAGCGACATTCACTTGCAGAACGCAAGCTTCTAGAGGCACATAAGTCTGAAGTAACAAATTTAGGTAAATGGGTGCAGAGCCAGTGGTAGTTTTGTAGGCAAACATCAATGCCTTGAATTTTATGCGAGCAGCTATTGGAAGCCCGTGTAAATTGATAAACAGAGGTGTGACGTGTATTCTTTTCAGCTCATTAAAAATTTATCTTGCTGCCGCGTTCTGAATTAATTGTAAAGGTTTGATAGAATTGGCTGGAAGACCTGCCAAGAGAGCATTGCAATAGTCCAGCCTGGACAGAACAAGAGCTTGAACAAGGAGTTGTGCAGCATGTTCCCAAAGAAAGGGCTTGATCTTCTTGATGTTGAATAAAGCAAATCTGCAGGATCAGACAGTTTTAGCAATGTGGTCTGAGAAAGTCAGCTGATCATCAATCATAACTCCAAGGCTTCTAGCTGTTTTTGAAGGAGTTATGGTTGATGTGCCTAACTTGATGGTGAAATTGTGACGGAACGATGGGTTTGCTGGAATCACATGCAGTTCTGTCTTGGCAAGGTTGAGTTGAAGGTGATGGTCCATCATCCAGGAAGAAATGTCTGTTAGACAAGCTGAGATGCGAATAGCTACCGTCGGATCATCAGGATGGAATGAGAGGAAGAGTTGAGTGTCATCAGCATAGCAGTGGTATGAAAAGCCATGTTTCTGAATGACAAAACCTAATGATGCCATGTAGACAGAGAAGAGAAGTGGTCCAAGAACTGAGCCCTGAGGCACCCCAGTAGTTAGATGCTGAGACTTGGACACCTCACCTCTCCAAGATACTTTGAAGGACCTATCTGATAGGTAAGACTCAAACCATTGAAGTGTTGTTCCTGAGATGCCTTTCGCCAGTAGCGTTGATAGGACGATCTGGTGATTAACAGTGTCAAAAGCAGCAAATAGATCAAGCAGGATAAGTACTGAAGATTTGGATTCTGCTCTTGCCAGTCTTAGAGCTTCAACAACTGAGAGCAAGGCCGTCTCAGCTGAATGTCCACTTCTGAAGCCAGATTGGTTGCTGTCAAGGAGATTGTTGTGTGTGAGAAATGTAGAGACTTGTTTGAACACAGCACGTTCAAGTGTTTTTGCAATAAAAGGAAGAAGGGAAACTGGTCTGTAGTTCTCTAAAAGAGATGGGTTGAGGTTGGGTTTCTTAAGTAGTGGAGTTATACGTGCCTGTCTAAATGCTATGAGATGCATAGCAGATTGTCATCACTCAATGGCTGGATGTCTAAGTGGTGCCCACAGAATAACATAGGTTTCATAGACAATTTGACGACCTTTTGGTGACCTGACCTGTTTAAAAAAGATGGTCTTCATCCCTCCTGGGGTTGCGCCACTCTTCTCTCTAGAAATATGGCACATAGTCTTAGTGTTTATACTTGACTAACTGGGGCCCAGGTCAGGAAGCAGACAGACTGGCTAAACCGACCGTCTGCTAGCTGCCTCCCGTCACAGAGGTCAGTTAATTCTCAGCACATAGAGACTCTTTCACCTAGATATCACACTATAGAGACTGTGTCTGTTCCCCGAACTAGAAAATACAGAAACGTCCAAGATTAGCAATTTAATTTAGGTTCCACAAATAAAAACAGATGCAATATGGATAAACAGATGATAAAGCTTGGCTTATTGAATATCAGATCCCTTTCTACGAAAACACTTTTTGTAAATAACATGATAACTGATCATAATATAGATGTGCTCTGTTTGACAGAAACCTGGCTAAAACCTGATGATTACATTATTTTAAATGAGTCCACCCCCCAAGATTACTGTTATAAACACGAGCCACGTCTAAAAGGCAAAGGGGGAGGTGTTGCTTCAATTTATGACAATGTTTACAGCATTTCTCAGAGGGCAGGCTTCAAGTATAACTCGTTTGAAGTAATGGTGCTTCATATAACATTATCCAGAGAAACCAATGTTAATGATAAATCCCCTGTTATGTTTGTACTGGCTACTGTATACAGGCCACCAGGCCACCATACAGACTTTATTAAAGAGCTTGGTGATTTTACATCCGAGTTAGTTCTAACCCTAACTGATCTGTTGTCATTCAAACAACTCACATTGGACTTCTTGGGCACAGGAATAATAATCTAAGGGACCAATTAAAAATGTCAGTGAAGACATACGACAACTAATTGGCACACCATTTAATAGTGGCAGCAGAGACCTTGTCGGGAGCTGATGCCTTCCTACAGTTCTGTTTCCTCAACAGAGATCTGACCTCTGTTTCTTCTCTCAAAAAAGGTGGTTCGAGAGGACCTATATCATTATATCATATCCAAAACCTCAGAACAACTTGATGATGTAACAGAAACTATGGACTCTCTCTTTTCTAGCACTTTAAATACAGTTGTTCCTTTACGCTTAAGGAAGGTTAAGGAAAACAGTTTGACACCATGGTATAATGAGCATACTCGCACCCTAAAGAGAGCAGCCCGAAAAATGGAGCGCAGCTGCAGGAAAACAAGACTAGAGGTATTTCGTATTGCTTGGCGGGAAAGTAACCTATCCTACAGAAAAGCATTAAAACTGCTAGATCCGATTACTTTTCTTCTCTTTTAGAAGAAAACAAACATAACCCAAGGTATTTATTCAATACAGTGGCTAAATTAACGAAAAATAAAGCCTCAACAAGAATTGACATTTCCCAACACCACAGCAGTAATGAATTTATGAACTACTTTACTTCTAAAATCGATACTATTAGAGATAAAATTGCAACCATTCAGCCGTCAGCTACAGTATCACATCAGACAGTGCACTATAGACCCCCTGAGGAACAGTTCCACTCATTCTCTACTATAGCAGAGGAAAAATTGTATAAACTTGTTAAATCATCTAAACCAACAACATGTATGTTAGACCCTATACCATCTAAGCTCCTAAAAGAGGTGCTTCCAGAAGTCATAGATCCTCTTCTGACTATTGTTAATTTCTCATTGTCATTAGGATATGTCCCCGAAACCTTCAAACTGGCTGTTATTAAGCCTCTCATCAAAAAACCACAACTTGGCCCCTGCTTGTAATAACCTAGAACACTGTCTAAGACTTGATGGTTGCTCTGTCAATTCTTCGTCATCAGTTAGGAACCTAGGTGTGCTACTTGATCGCAATCGTTCCTTAGAAAGCCACGTTTCTAGCATTTGTAAAACTGCATTTTTCCATCTCAAAAATATATCTAAATTATGGCCTATGCTCTCAATGTCAAATGCAGAAATGTTAATCCATGCATTTATGACCTCAAAGTTAGATTATTGTAATGCTTTATTGGGTGGTTGTTCTGCACGCTTAGTAGGGGAGAGCGGGGTCAAAAGTAACGTGGGACGAAAGTAACAAAGCGATTTTCTCCGAGCCTCTTTCTGCATTTGCATTCCCAACTATGACAGTATATTCAGCATGCAATCCTTGACGGAGCTAAGAAATATCATGTGATTTCCTCATCGTTTCCGGAAGTTAGGTCCGTAAAACTGTTTTCGAGTACAAAAAGTAAATTTTTGAAGCAGTATTTTTTTTTTATTAGTCGTGTTGTTTTTCTTGTTTCATGTGTCACAGTAATGATCAATCTACAGGTTATTTAGTGCTTTAACTCATCCCAAAGTTTGCATTTTAATTTTTTTTTAAATGTAAAATTAAATCGAGTTTAAATGTTAGGAGTTCCTGTCGGGACGAAAGTAACAGTTGTTACTTTTGTCCCACTACAGTCACAAAAAGTATTTATTTTCTTCCAGTGCAAGCTATATTGTGAATTTCTGTGTCTTGGATCATTTCTTACAATTTTTTTTTGTCATATTATACCAAAAGAATATGTCTAGAGTGAGGGTCAGAAAGACAGACAGAGGTCTGGTTTTATCCAGATGTTTTTGAGAGGGTGTTTCTGGACATAGAGGAACATCTCTCTCTGGGCAGCTGCTACATCACATTTATATTTAGGTTTTAGCCTTATCTTAGCCTTTACACCTCCACCTGTGAATTTGCAGTGTTTCCAGATGTTTTAATGCACATTTTCAATTCATGCATAAAAACAACTGGATGGAAACATAAATAGGCCTACTGTTACATTATGTTTAGAGTTTTTTATTATTATGCTAATGTGATTAAATTTTTATATTGTGCATTCTGTAGAATTTTTTTTATTATAAAAAATACACCGAAATTTACAATAACAAAAATACAGCCAGGTTTTAAGACATCTGATGAAACTTAAACTTAAATTTAATATGAAAATGTAATTTAATAATTTTTTTGCAAAGATAAAGGATAAAATATGTTTGCAGTTACTTATTAACAAGGTCACAATCAGGTATACTTAAGAAAAATAAGACTAACAGAAAAAAATCTAGCTTATATTGTTGTGTTACTTTTGACCCACCTGTGTGTTACTTTCGTCCCAACCGATGGGGTCGAAAGTAACAATGTTCAATTTATGTTCAAAGTGAAAGTATACTGAAGTCTTTCTACATTTCGACAAAATACCACCTGGTATTGTTTGTCACAGAAAAGAAGACTGGATGCAATACTCGATGGTATAATCCGCAACCGTGCGGTTGCCTTGCTTGAGTGCGGTGAGTCTCCGGGTGGCCTCCTTTCCCGCCACCGCACGGTCGAACACCCTTCTCATCTCGGCGGCGAGTGCCGTGAACGAGGAGCAGCAAGAATCCCAAAATGCTGATCCATACGAGTTATGCTGTGGTTGATGAATTCGGTGAAAGCTGCTGAACCCGCTGCATACATGATTCTGGTCAGATCGTTCTGTCACGGAAAAGAAGACTGGATGCAAGTGCAAGTTAATATCTCTTTAATGAGCATATTCCACAGTGGAGTCAGATATGCAGGAGAAGACAAGACAAACTAGTAGCAGGAGAGATGGCAACAAAGGGGCCTTGATGGGTGCTGGTGCTCGTGGTGAGTGGAGTCCGTGAAGTGCCTGTGGCTGAAGTGATGAACGAGGTAATCCAGAACGAATATCCAAGGAACAAACAGGCAACAGGAAACAGCGATGAGAGATCCAGAGCAGGAACAACTACACGGGGGACAACACAACACCAGGACTCCAAACAATGATATGACATGAGACGAAAGACAAGGCGTTAATATAGGCCAGATGGAATAAGCCGCAGCTGCCGCTGATCAGTGATCAGCAACCTAAACACAGACAACAAGATGACACTATGTATCAATGAACCGTGACAGAATCCCTCCTCCTCCCCTCTCGGCGTTCCCACCACCCCTTACTTGTCGATTGTAATCATCGATAAGGTAGTGATCCAGAATGTCCAAAACAAAACTTCAAGCCAAAACAAAATCGCGGATGTCGCGAGCCATACCTGGCCACCAGAACCGTTGCTTGACCAAACATCTGGTTCGATTAACCCCTGGATGACAAGCTATGTTAGAGCAATGACCCCACTTAATGACGCAGGACTTTAACTCATCCGGCACAAATAAACAGTTCGGTGGGCACGCGGGCGGAGGCGTTACCCCTTCTAAGGCCGCTAGGACCTTCGACTCGACCTCCCATGTCAGAGTGGAGACCACTAATGTCTCAGGAAAAATACACTCGGGAGTGGACGGGCGTTCGGACGGACCAAAAAGTACGAGAAAGTGCATCGGGCTTGATGTTTTTGGAGCCCGGGCGGTACGATAAAGTAAAATCAAAACGACCGAAAAAAAGTGCCCACCGAGCCTGCCTGGAATTGAGCCTTTTAGCTGATCGTATATATTCTAAGTTCTTGTGATCAGTCCAAACGATAAAGGGTACCCCCGAACCCTGTAACCAGTGATGCCACTCCTCTAACGCTAATTTGACTGCCAACAACTCTCTGTTACCAATATCCAAGGCAGTCAGAGGTGCGGCTAGTTGGCTGAAGTTGCGAATAAAACGCCAGTAGAAATTGGCGAACCCCAGAAACCGCTGTAGGGCCTTACGGGAATCTGGACTTGGCCAATCCACCACAGCCTTGACCTTGTCAGGATCCATGAGAATTCCCTCAGACGAGACGATGTACCCTAGGAAGGAAACAGATTGTGCATGAAATTCGCATTTCTCCGCCTTGACAAAAAGACCATTCTCTAACAGCCACTGAAGCACTCGTCTGACTTGTTGAACATGTTCCTGGAGAGACGAAGAAAATATCAATATGTCATCCAGGTAGACATATATGAACTGATCAACCATGTCTCTCAACACATCATTAATGAGTGCCTGGCAGACCGCAGGCGAGTTGGAAAGCCCGAAGAGCATAACCAAGTATTCAAAGTGCCCTCTGGGGGTGTTAAAAGCGGTCTTCCACTCATCTCCCTCCCTGATGCGGACCAAATGATAAGCATTACGCAAGTCCAATTTAGTGAAGATGGATGCTCCTTGCAACCTCTCGAAGGCCGAAGACATCAACGGCAAAGGATAGGTATTCTTAACCGTGATGTTGTTCAGCCCCCGGTAATCAATACAAGGTCACAAGGAACCATCCTTCTTCCCCACAAAAAAGAACCCCGCCCCCGCTGGAGAAGAGGAAGGGCGAATGAACTTGGCTGTCCGAAAATCAGAAATGTATTTCTCCATGGCCTCCCTCTTGGGAGCAGACAGAGAGTATAATTTGCCTTTAGGCGGAGACTTACCCGGCACTAGGTCTATAGCACAATCGTAGGGACGATGTGGAGGAAGAGAAGCAGCCCAGGACTTACTGAACACCTCCTTCAGGTCAATATACTCCAAGGGCACGTTAGAAAGATCCACAGTCTCAATCCTTCAAAACAGAAACAGACACCATGGGACAAGCAGACAACAGACAAGACTTATGACAATTAGTGCTCCACTCAGTGACAGTACCCAGAATCCAGTTAATGCGGGGATTGTGCTTCCTGAGCCAGGGATGACCCAGGACGATGTGAGCGTGAGGTGAGTCCATAAGGAGGAACTGAGTCTCTTCAGAGTGGTTACCAGAAGTGATGAGTGTGATGGAATCCGTGATGTGAGAGAGAGCAGGTAGTGACTGTCCATTGAGTGCGCTGACGGAGATGACGGAGATGAGGTGCTCGAGGGAGGAAGTGGAGATGCCATGTTGCTGAGCGAAACTAATATCCATCCAATATCCACAACCCTTCTCATCTCGGCGGCGAGTGCCGTGAACGAGGAGCAGCAAGAATCCCAAAATGCTGATCCATACGAGTTATGCTGTGGTTGATGAATTCGGTGAAAGCTGCTGAACCCGCTGCATACATGATTCTGGTCAGATCGTTCTGTCACGGAAAAGAAGACTGGATGCAAGTTCAAGTTAATATCTCTTTAATGAGCGTATTCCACAGTGGAGTCAGATATGCAGGAGAAGACAAGACAAACTAGCAGCAGGAGAGATGGCAACAAAGGGGCCTTGATGGGTGCTGGTGCTCGTGGTGAGTGGAGTCCGTGAAGTGCCTGTGGCTGAAGTGATGAACGAGGTAATCCAGAACGAATGGGGGGAAGTCGTGGGGAAGTGGGTAAGTCGTGGCCTAATGGTTAGAGGGTTGGACACCCAATCGAAGGGTTGTGAGTTCTAGTCTCGGGCCGGATGGAATTGTGGGTGGGGATAGTGCACGAACAGCTCTCTCTCCACCTTCAATACCACGACTTAGGTGCCCTTGAGCAAGGCATCGAACCCCCAACTGCTCCCCGGGCGCCGCAGCATAAATGATGAACACTGCTCCGGGTGTGTGCTCACAGTGTGTGTGTTCACTGCTCTGTGTGTGTGCATTTCGGATGGGTTAAATGCAGAGCACAAATTCTGAGTATGGGTCACCATACTTGGCTGAATGTCACTTCACTTCACTTCAATATCCAAGGAACAAACAGGCAACAGGAAACAGCGACGAGAGATCCAGAGCAGGAACAACTACACGGGGGACAACACAACACCAGGACTCCAAACAACGATCTGACAAACATGAGACGAAAGACAAGACAAGATCAGTGGCGACGCCCACACAGAACAATCAGGTGATACACCCCGCAACCTACACACAGACAACAAGATGACACTATGTATCAATGAACCGTGACATTGTTAGACCACACTTCTGAGTTACTGGCCACAGCAGAAATATATCTCTGTATACAACATTATCTTTTAAAATGATGTTTTTCTGAAAAATGGTACTTCCGCCCCTGCTCTCGCCTAAACAAACTACAGCTAGTCCAAAATGCAGCAGCAAGAGTTCTTACTAGAACCAGGAAGTATGACCATATTAGCCCGGTCCTGTCAACATTTCACTGGCTCCCTATCAACTTCGTATCGATTTTAAAATATTGCTTATTACTTATAAAGCCCTGAATGGTTTAGCACCTCAGTATTTGAATGAGCTCCTTTTACATTATACTCCTCTACGTCCGCTACGTTCTCAAAACTCAGGCAATTTGATAATACCTAGAATATCAAAATCAACTGCGGGCGACAGATCCTTTTCCTATTTGGCGCCTAAACTCTGGAATAACCTACCTAACATTGTTCGGGAGGCAGACACACTCTTGCAGTTTAAATCTAGATTAAAGACCCATCTCTTTAACCTGGCATACACATAACATACTAATATGCTTTTAATATCCAAATCCGTTAAAGGATTTTTAGGCTGCATTAATTAGGTAAACCGGAACCGGGAACACTTCACATAACACCCGATGTACTTGCTACATCATTAGAAGAATGGCATCTACGCTAATATTAGTCTGTTTCTCTCTTATTCCGAGGTCACCGTAACCACCAGATCCAGTCTGTGTCCAGATCAGAGGGTCACTTCAGTCACCCGGATCCAGTACGTATCCAGACCAGATGGTGGATCAGCACCTAGAAAGGACCTCTACTGCCCTGAAAGACAGCGGAGACCAGGACAACTAGATCCCAGATCCAGATCCCCTGTAAAGACCTTGTCTCAGAGGAGCACCAGGACAAGACCACAGGAAACAGATGATTCTTCTGCACAATCTGACTTTGCTGCAGCCTGGAATTGAACTACTGGTTTCGTCTGGTCAGAGAACTGACCCCCAACTGAGCCTGGTTTCTCCCAAGGTTTTTTTCTCCATTCTGTCACCGATGGAGTTTCGGTTCCTTGCCGCTGTCGCCTCTGGCTTGCTTAGTTGGGGTCACTTCATCTACAGCGATATCATTGAATCGGCACAAATGATGTAATGGCACGTTTAGTTTTTGTTAGGGACATTCGAAATCTGCTTCCAGAGGGGAGGGGTGAAAACTCTGAAAAAAGTGGGTGGGATGGATCATCAGTATCCTCAGTGCCAAATTGAGGGTATAGTGATCTACGAGATTGGAGATACTTTTAACCTCAGATCCAGTAATTCTCCTGCCCATTTTAGTCACCTTTTCGAGCATATTCCTGTTCTGGACAGAAAGACCCCCCCCCCCCCCCAGCACTGGATGGCGAAAGTCACCACACTCTGAATAAAAGTTAAATAAAACAATGTCAAAGTTGTTGTATCAGCATTGAAACTACGCAGTTTCCTTAAAAAATAAAACCGTTGCTGTGCTTTCGAGTATCTTGCTAATGTGTTAGCAGACCAGGTAAGTTTGTGATCAATAATAGTGCCCAGATACGTATACTCCTCCACAGTCTCAATAACTGTCCCTTGAATAGTAACAGGTTGCAGTGGAGGGTTGCCTTTTCCTAAAATCTATCACCATTTCTTTTGTTTTTGAAATATTCAAAATTAATGAATTTTGACTGCACCATTCATGAAATTGATCAACCTCAGTCCTGTAGTCTGTTAAAAAACCAACTAGGGCAGCATCATCTGCAAACTTAATCAGTGAACAGGTAGAATGGTGACTGACACAATCATTAGTATATAAAATAAATAACAATGGTGATAAAACACATCCTTGTGGCACTCCCGTGTTTGTCATGATGGTTCTAGACTGGCTGTGACCTGCCCTCACATACTGTTGTCTACCTGTTAAAAAGTCCTGAATCCACTTTACAAGATTAAGATTTACACCAATGTTTGTCAGCTTCTCTCTCAACATGTGTGACTGGATAGTATTAAAAGCTGAAGAGAAGTCTGCAAACAGGATGCATACATGAGAGGCAGGTGTTTCAAGGTGTTTGTAAATTATATGGGAGAAGATCCGCCCCACTTCCTCACAGCTAACCCTTATTGAAGCGCTTGCTCCTCCATCAAGGCTTATTGGATTGGCTGGCACGTTACTCTCCCATCTCGCAAAGTGTTCGTTCAGGGCATTTGCCTGCTCAACTGCTGATAGTGGGGTAATGCAGATGACAAAGAGCAGCCATTAAAGTCACCCAAAATAAATTTGGGAGTGTCTGGAAACACTGCCTCAAGTTCTTGTATGTTCTTGTATGTGTTGATATATATATATATGTCTGAAAGCACTGGCTGGTGATGATGATGATGATGATGATGATGTGAAGAGCTTGGCTGACAGGAGGACACACAGGAGGACATGAGCAGCTCTGTGTTTCTGTCTCTTATGGAGATGTTACGGGGAAACCCTGATCCTGTTCCTTATCTATACGTGGAAACGCTACACTTCCACATCAGAGGAACACAGAGCTTCACGCTCAGACACACTGCTGGAGAACATCCTGAGGACACACGACGAGACGTGCCAGCAAACACACCAAACTCTCTCACACATCACACACTGAGCTAGATGTCTGAATCTGGCCTGGTTTGAGCAGTGTTCATGTTCATCTGTGTATGTGCTTGGCGTGATCCGTCAATGCCTGCACTTTGAAGAACTAAACAAAACAAAACAAAACAAAAAGAGGACACTGTTGAGAAATTCGTAGTTCCTCTACAGACCTCTATGAGAGACAGATATAGATATATATTAGTTATATCAAACAATGAATTGATTAATGACATTCAAAATAAAGTTTTTGTTTACACGTGCGTATACTGTGTGTAATTATTATGGATATATAAATACACACATATACAGCAATGGAAATATTTCAGTGTTTACATGTATTCATTTACTATATTTGTGTAATTTACATTATATAAAATATATTATTATATAAATGTAACACATGTACTCAGAAGCAGAGGGTAAGTAGAAACAGAATCGGTTTATTTTCACAGAGAGGACTTGAGAGGGAAACAGGTGAGCAGGGGCCTGTACCATGAAGCTGGATTAGGTGGCTAGTCAGCTATGTTTCAGCTTAGTTTTAGGTACTATGAAAGTAGCTCGGCTTTAATCGGTGTTCGTTGCCATGGTATCTTACGCTGCACGGCTAACCTGCTCCAGGGCAGCTTATGTTCTGGGTACAGGCTCCAGATCCGTGGATGATATAATTACTCGGAGTAAGTTACTCTTCTGTCTTACAGGAGTCTCAGAGGATGGAGGGGAGCACACACTTCAGTGTAGACGCTGGGGCTTGTCCTGGACGGACGATGGAGGAGATCTACGCTGGAGTAGGGGAGAGGAGGTAAGGTTGGTCAACACGTTCAATGCTAGAAACAAGACCAGAGGTTAATTCCACTGTGTAGTCACGAGATCGGACGGTGAATGAAGCTGAGGTGTGTGTGGTAAATGAAAGATGGGGTGTGCTGGGGAATGAGCCTGGCCGATCTGTGACAATAAATGATTATATATTTATTATATATATATATATGTAATAAAAATAATATATTCTGACAATTTTCTTAAATAATTGAGAACTGAGAAGACGGATGGAGTCCTGCGGTATTTCCCGTCAGATCTGGGCTCTAGAGGACGTCAGGCCCTCAGCTCACCCTCAAGAGCACGGTTTCTGATAGTTAGGTCAGAGACACACCAGCGGTCTGCTGCGGCTCTCCTGAGACTGTGCTGGGACACACACAAACCTTCTGGTAATGGCACGTATTGATGTGTCGTCCTGGAGGAGTTGGACTTCCTGTGCACTCTCTGTAGGGTCCAGTATCATCTCATGACACTGACACTAGCCAGATGCAGAACTAGTGGAAAACAGTCAGAAAAGAGGAGTAGGGAAATAAATGTCAGTGGCCTCCACCTATGAAACATTCCTGTTTTGGGGGTCGTCTCAATGTTTACTGAACTGACCAGATCAATATCCCAGGAGTTTAACTGACCTGATGCTATACTCGGAGTAAAAAGAGTTCTTCTTATTTTTTGAGCAGTGTATAAGAACAACACAACTGCAAATGGTTCTAGATTATGAAACTGATTACAATGAAATCAAATATACATTATTAAATTCAAATACACAATTTACATAATTTACACCACACACACACACGACAAATAACAAAAGCATCACTTCTTAAAGTAAATTAAGTTTATTTCCAAAGAAAAACAGAGGAGCATGAGGAAATACAGGAGATCCTGTCATATAGAGAGAGGACATACAGTACAGTGCCACGACTGAAAACACAACCAGCGTCAGAGTCTCAACAGCGCCGAGGAAACACCATCCAGCATTATCACCCCCTAACCTACAACAATGAGTCTGAAATACTCAAACACAGTAATGAAGGTTAGATTTACTCAGCTGTGCTCCGTTAGGCCTCTTCTTTTGTCCAGCTGAATGTATTTCAGGTCACTATATCAGGTGAAGATCTGACAGACTCTCAAAGATAAAGCTTAAAAACAAAACCGTTTTCATTTCGCGTCGTTTCTAAACGTTTGCCTCACTCTTAGTGTTTGACATCGGCACGATTCACCTTCTGCTTACGACAAATCTCACTGAAAGTTCAGCAGCTTCGCTGAAATCTTAATATGATCTAATGCTAAATAACACAAGAAACATAAATATAGAACTTATAGAGCATATAAATCTATAGTGTGTGTGTGGAGAGATGAAGTAAACCGAGAAAACACCTCCAGTAACCAGAACAGACACCATCCAGTAGATGGGTGTGTGTGTGTGTGTGTGTGTGTGTGTAGACTTTAACAGGAAGAGAAGACCGAATAAAGGCAGGGGCAGCGGAAGCGTCTCTGGACTGGCTTCATTTGGTTCAATCGCTTGACTGCTCAGTCCTGCCTTTCACTAAACCAACACAGTTCAGTTCAACTCAGACTAATCAGAGGTCTTTCACATCTCACAGAAGGTAGTGTTTCATCACAGAGATCTGTACTCCTGCGTTTCTGATGGTGATGACATACACCTATCTCCAAAACTCATTGGTCAAGCACATGAAAAACCGTACAAAACGATTCAAATGTCAGTTGTATGACGGCGGCTTGTGGTCTGGATGTTGAGTGGACAGTTCAGATTCAGTTTCCAGGTCCAATGCATGAAAAAGCAGAACTAGTTTCACTCCTAGTTTCTCAAAGACGCTCCTCACACGGTCAGGTTTGAGCTTTGGATGCAGTTCAGATGCTTGTTAAACAGCCTGATTTAACCTCCTTCACTCGTCATTCTGAAGCACAATTCAAACACAGGAAGGAGGCCACGGTCCTCCGACACATGGCAGAAGAAAAAGAGGATAAGAGACTGTAAAAACTGAACAGAAAAGAGAAGAGGCGGCATGAGAGCAGACAAGATGATGAAAGAGACCACAGGACAGACGGTGTTTGATGAGCCAAACACAGCGGTCACTTCCTCACAGAGACAGCTCTCAGAGATCCTCTACACTACTGGAACTACAAAACCCTAGAAATAAATACAAACCATAAATAAAAGATACATGACAAAACAATGCATTGAGTGTTTGAGCACTGTGTGAGCGAGACACGACAGCAGTGTTCCTCTCAGTGGAGTCAGGTTTGATTACACTCTAGAGAAAGACATTTACACAGACTAGCAATAATACTGTAACACTGGAGCCGTCCTCAGTGTGTGTGTGTGTGTGTCAGGCCGATCTCGTCCAGAGACCCCACGCTTCTTCACCAGCTGAGCAGAGAGGTGCGTCCCAGCGTCATGAAGTACACCTGACTGGATCCTCCGGAGCGCACCGAGGCGAAGAACACCTGCAGAACACACAGACAAACACAGAAAGACCTTTTCACACTATTCTAACAGATCACATGATTGACCGCTTGCTGCAGAAAAGTCTGGATGTGTTCCCATCAGACTCTTATCACTGTAAAACATGGTATTAATACAGCTCCGTCATTCTTAAACTAAACTCACACTAATTCAAGACAATACCAATGTTCACTTTCTTTACCCATGACACAGATATTAACTGATTTTACAGCAGAAACATGAGAGAGGATCCAGAAGCACACCTTGTCATTTCTCTCACACAGAAACTTGAGTCTCTGTGCTCTTTTGTGCATGAAGACTCCATCCAGGTGTCCTGTTTCCACCGAGCGGATCTCTATGGCCTTCTCTCCCCAGCCCATGATCTGGTTAGAGCGGATATAAGCTGCAAGACACACAAACACAGTTACACTCAGCTAGGTACAACTACTCCACATTCATACTGCCAGAGTCTGATATTAGAACAGAAAAACACTGTGGACTCTATAGCTGCACATGATAACACATGACCGCAGGAACGCACCGACGGAGGTGGGCATCTCGCCCCACTGCAGCACCACGTCTTTGGTGATGCGGCCGTAGGTGTTGACATACACGCCCTCGTCCTCGTAGCACACCAGCAGCTCGATGCCGTCCGTGTTGGGCAGGATGATGATGGCGTGCGACTGGATGCTGCTCTGGATCTAGAAGCAACGGAGAAAGAGAAGGTGAAGGGTCAGATGAAGAAGCTCAATGCTCTTCTCCATCACTACATACGTGAGTCGGCAGATAGATGTCGTAGACGGCTCCTGAGTCCACATCCACTGCATGAAAGCCAGAGCACGACCCATAGATGACCTTTAACCTTTGGCCTTCTTCAACCGTGAGGTCAACCAGCAGTGGCTTGTGCACCAGATCACCAAAGGACTGCCACACAAAGAGAAAACACCTCACATTATTCATTCTTTGACTGAAGGCCCATTCCCTCCAGGCACCAGAACTACATTAGCGTCCAGAGCAGATGTGTTCATCCTGAAGCGCTCGGCTCTTTACAGTCAGCTGAACTCTGACCAGCTGTCAATGTTTTTACAATTTATCAGCTGGAAAAATCGCTCTGAAGGTGATTCTGGTGATATTGTGCTTCTGTGTAGCTGCTGTTAAAGTCGTTGCACACTAACTTCCTCAAACAAACAGTGCTGGTCTCTGGAAAAAAATGTGGAATCGATGTGTTTTGTAAGAAAAATAACTATATTCAAAATGTAATAAACACTTTCCTCTAGCTTGTGCTAACAGTTGAACACAAAGCGGCTCTGGGCTGATGACGCATGAGGTCAGCTTGTTAACAAGAGCAAAGGAAACCCAGTCTCCTCTTGGCTTAAATCCATTTCTTCCTACCGTCTTCTTTACAAACCTTGTTTCGTATTAATGACCGTTGTTTTGTTTTGACCCCTCCGCTGTGTTTCGGTGTTCATCACTTCTGAGCGGTGCAAGAGCAATGATGACCTCATATCATCCCCCCAAAACTGAGAGTGCAAGCTAGATCAAGTGATTATTACCTTTCAATTATGGTTATTTTTCTTACAGTTTTATTGATGGCCACTTTTATTTAACCTTTGGACCGATACATTGCAACACTCGCTAAGTGTTATCCAACAGCTTGAAAGATCAAAGACCATTTTTATTAGAAAACTACAACTGAATCTGTCTGGAAGAAGAAATCCATATACACCTACAGTAGGATGACCTTCATCTATGGCTTCATTTTCATTTTTGGTTGAATTAATCCTTTAATGCAGATGATTTCATACCTGGAAGACGAAGCTATCCTTCATATGAGTAGAAGCTACATTTTTGATGTCTGGAGACTTCTGTGTACTTTAACCATCCCTATAAACTGACTGCTCTGAATCATTTCGTATGTTTAGTGGAGACCTGAAAAGTGTTTGTTTGTGGTCAGTAATGATGCTCTTTTGCTCACTGGTCAGTGTGGACTCCTCAGAAGTGTGACCAGCTCTGAACATCACTCATGCTCACTTTAGCTCATTCACCTTGAAAGCCATGAACTTATGGTAGGGTTTGGGAGCCCAGGCGTACACCTCCACTGAGTTCTTCAGAGCCAGAACCAAGAACTTGATCCTCTCGTACTTCACTGCAGAGCAAACACAGCGACAGACGATCAGATCAGACCAGCACCTGAGTGAGGAGCAGAAATAAGACCGTGATGGGACATGAAGACGCACCGACGTTGTAGTGCACACAGCCCTCCAGGTCTCCTACGGTGGTCCAGCCCTGCTTCTTCTCCACCTCAGGGTCATTATGGAGGATCTTGTTCCTCAGCCAGGACAGATAGTACACCCGCAACTTATTCTTCTTCCCTACAAAGGAAAGAGAAGAACTGAATAGCTCTTGCTCTTGTGCTTGCTGTGTGAGCTGATGAGATCCGGCGTGGACCCATGAGCGCTCGCTCCTCTTCAGGCTCACATCTTCCTGCTGTTTTGGGTTGGTTTACACGTCTTTGCTCTGTGTTGTGTGTACAGTACAGTCCAGACACAACAGAGTCAACAGGCACTACAGCTTACATGAATAACTATCATAAACATGACACAATAAAATAGTTTTTATGAACAGATTTATTCACTCAAATGTAATATTTTACAAACGGATTGTGAAAACCTCCGTTGTCTGCTGTTGTCTCCAAACATGAGATATATCAGTATCAGCCAAAACGAGCTGAACAATTTCAGCATATTTACATTTAGCAGGCGCTTGCGTCTTCAGGCTCTACTTTTATTTTTCTGTGTGTGTGTTTCTTGGGATTTGATCCCACAACACAATACACTACCACTGAGCCACAGGAACTCCCAGAGATATATCATATACTGTGCATCCCTTTTTTAAATGAAAGCAGTAGAAAGTAACTTTAGTAAGAGTCAGCGGTGTAATGAGTTCTCTCTGTTCAGGTCTAGTGTTTCTGAAGCCAGTCTCAATAACTAACCGCCTTCTGTTTCTACATCTGAGAGAAAGCAGCTGTTCAGCAGCGTGACCTGGATCTGAAGACGGCGAGCTGGAGTGTGTGTGTGTGTGTGTGTGTCTGTGTGTGTGTGAGTGTGTGTGTGTGTGTGTGTGTCTCTCTGTGTGTGTCTCTCTGTGTGTGTCTCTGTGTGTGTGTCTCTGTGTGTGTCTGTGTGTGTGTGTCTGTGTGTGTGTGAGTGTGTGTGTGTGTGTGTGTGTGTCTCTGTGTGGTGTGTGTGTGTGTGTGTGTGTGTGTCTCTCTGTGTGTGTGTGTGTGTGTGTCTGTGTGTGTGTGTGTGTGTGTCTCTCTGTGTGTGTGTGTGTGTGTGTCTCTGTGTGGTGTGTGTGTGTGTGTGTGTGTGTGTGTGTGTCTCTGTGTGGTGTGTGTGTGTGTGTGTGTGTCTCTCTGTGTGTGTGTGTGTGTGTGTCTGTGTGTGTGTGTGTGTGTGTGTGTGTGTCTGTATGTGTGTGTGTGTGTGTCTGTATGTGTGTGTGTGTGTGTGTGTGTGTGTGTGTGTGAGTGTGTCTCTCTGTGTGTGTGTGTGTCTGTGTCTCTCTGTGTGTGTGTGTGTGTCTCTCTGTGTGTGTGTGTGTGTGTGTGTCTCTCTGTGTGTGTGTGTGTGTGTGAGAGACAGCCGGTCACACAGGTGATGTCACTCAGCAGCGGTGTGACACACACTGTCCAGCCGTTACCTGATATGGTCACCAGCACATTGAGTCCCTCCAGAACGTCCATCTGCTGGAAGCGTCTGCGGCTGATGAGAGGGTAGACCTTGCCCTGACCGCTGCGGTCCAGCAGCATGAGACCGCTCTCCGTGCCCACCAGCAGATTCACTCCTGCACACACACACACACACACACCAGAGACAGATCAGCACACTACACAGCTCGCTCTCCTAGCATCAGCATCAGCTCCAGAGACTACAGCCAAAGGAGTCTGGGATTCAACTTTCAGGTTAAAAACCTTTTGATTCGATCTGGCTCATTATTTGTGATTTGCATTTGTTCTGCCCTGTGTCTTGCAGTTTTATTTGTGACCTTTTCTTTGTCTTTAATTCTGTTTGTGCTTGGTTACTTTGTACGGCACACTGGTCAGAGTTTAGTTGTGCTTTATAAATAAATACAAGCTGAAACAGATCTGTATCTCTGTGTGCTTGATGAGACGATGACGAGAGATGCATACAGTACGGATTCTTCTGTGAGCTCAGCAGAATTACGTGTTTCTGTAGTACTGAAGAGCACTTCTTTCACTGCTCAGATCTAATCCTGTGGAGATCACTTCACTCTCAACCCAATGCAATGTTAGTTAGACTGGTCAGCGCTCAGGATAATGAGCGGTCACTCACCCCAGAGAGCAGCGCACAGGATCTCGGAGTTGAACCTCTTCTTGTACTTGCGTATCTCTGGCGTGTCGTTCTGGGGCCGTGTGTTGACAGGGTTGACGTTAACCACCGATCCCTTACGAGACGCGTCCTGCCGCAGAGCCTCCTGCAGTCGAGCTTCATTACTGTAACCTGACCGAACCACAGACAACACCTTCATACAGACACATCCTCAAACATCTCATCTTCTCTAGCATCTTCTTGACTTCATCACACTGAGCAGATTAGCGCTGGTCTCGAAGACATACTTGACATATCAGCTTATTTTAATGATCCCGTTTCAGATTTAAGAGTCTCACGCAGACAAAACACACAGAGTATAGTTTGGTTGTGTGTGAAAACACGACTGAAGGAAGTCTGCTGAGGGACATTATATGAAAGAATGTACTGTGTGATTGAATTATTTCATGGTTCTTCAGACGCTCTGATGGCAGGATACAGAGGAAACACTCTCCTGCGGTTCATGAGTGCCACCTGCTGTCAGACTGTGCATCTACAGTGAATTCATTCAG
>NC_039251.1:34425561-34440561 GCF_003368295.1 Carassius auratus
TGTTACCAACAGTCTTCAAAATGCCTTCTTCTATGTTCCTCATGAGAAAGTAAGTTTATAGACATCTGTTGTGGCAAAAAGTTAGTTTTAGGCCTTGTGTGTGTGTATATATTATATATATTAGGGATATGTTGCTTTTATCAAAGTATATGTTATCACAATATTGAAATTCAGTTGCAAAAAAAGTATTGTCAAAATAATAATTACAAAATTATTTGTTTTCCTAATTACAAAAATAACTGAACATTTAAATAAGAAATACACAGAAGGTTTTTACACAGATAAAAGTGCACCAGAATTATAAGGACCAATGGATATCACTTTACAATAAGATCTCATTAGTTATCATTAGTTAATGTA
Source organism: Carassius auratus (assembly GCF_003368295.1). Taxonomy (NCBI): domain Eukaryota; kingdom Metazoa; phylum Chordata; class Actinopteri; order Cypriniformes; family Cyprinidae; genus Carassius; species Carassius auratus. The sequence continues at coordinate 34,425,922 of NC_039251.1, forward strand.
TTTCAGCTCTTCAGCGCCACCTGCTGTCAGAGAGTGAATGCACTTCTCATCCGCGCTTATCTACATCAGATGAGATTTGACCAGCATACAGCAGTGTTGTGCATCGTGACCAGGGGATGGGAAAAGTATTCTAAAATACATTATAAATTCTGTTTAATTTGCAATAAATTATTATACTCTGTATTTGTAAGTGGCCATGATAAAAATATCGTCCATGTTCATTATCATGATATATCACAACACCAAATACCGTAATGCTATATCTTGTGGTGTTCCTCAAGGCTCAATTTTGGGTCCTCTATCATTTAACCTATACATGCTTCCTTCAGCTAAGCCCTACTGGACTGCATAGACAGCATAATATTGTGGATGTCACAGAGTTTTCTACAGCTGAACAAAGATAGGACAGAGGTCATCGCTCCACATCTTGACCCTCTATCACTTAAAGCAAGTAACCAGGTCAACAACTTGGGAATCAGTCAAGACGCGTTTAAAACGGGTGTGTGCAAGAAAACTTGTCCAGAGTTTTACCTTATCAACTTGCACATGTGACTCCGAGCTGCACTACACGCAGAGCTGTAATGCTGGCTATCATTAAAACTATGTAAATGGCAGCATTACCTTTGGGTGTTTAAGATCGTAAGCAGCACTCGTCTGCCGTCATCTTAATTCAGATGACCAAATCATGACCAAAATCGCACCATGTGAGCCAAGCAAGTGACCTCAGTAAAAAAAAAATAAACACCTTTTTGACACTGTTACTAGAATACTATCAACTCAGATCTATGTGATGATCTCTCCTCTTCTCAGTTCAGTGTCTGCTTCACCTCATCATGCGAAGGGATTTGAAGAGATATGATTCTCAGTTTAACAGCTATCTAAAGCTCATGGCAGCTGCACACAGATTCAGATAACTTTAAGATACTTAACCGGCAAATGCTACTGTGTTCAGGCTATCAACTGAACTAGCTAGCTGCTTCTAACTAACATTGCTAGATGTGTGCATCACTGTGCGTTCACACCCCCGGCGTCGAGAGCGTCAAAGCGGCCGGAAGTCATTCATTTTCAATGTAAGCCGGCGTCGAGCAGCGGCGAGGGGCGGCACGGTGCGACTTGGCCGTTGAGAGCGTCGAGGGGAGTTGAAATCAAGGCAACTTTATGGTAATTAGCTATGACGCGGTTGGGCAGCAACCAATCGGAACGTAGAAGTCCACCGCTTGAGAGGATTCAAGAGAATGCAGCTCCGACTACATTAGTTCCCAAGCACAATAAAGGACAGGTTGATTATTGCTGTTTTAGCGTTTGCAATAATCTATGATGTGTCCCTGTTTGCGTACAGGGACATAACAAATAAATTAAAAGTGATACGTGGACCAAGGTGTCTGAGATTGTTCATTTTAAGTAAAGGATCCTAATATTTCGTCCACAACAATATTTAATGAGGTTCTAACTCCTTGTGGTTAGTCTGCACGAGATCAACAAGCTTGTTTGCTTTGCGGCCGCTTTAAATTCAAAATAATCATTCGATCTACGTTAGAGCGTCTGAGCGCTCACAAATCTTTCTGCAGCGTCGTGAGCAGAGCGGCAAGAGCGATGTTTGACGCTCTAGACGCCGGCGGTGTGCACGCACAGTCAGTCACATGAGCCTATATCTTTCAGTAAACATGTCTGCTTGAGCATGTGCTATCACATCTGACTGGCTCATCTGTTAGTGTTATTCCCCAGTTAATGAAGCTGGTTAATCAGAAGAAGCTGTTAGAAGTCTGATAAGAGGATTAGTATCACGGTGAAGAGACAGCCAAGACCTCCCACCATCACTAGACTGTGTCTCTACTGAGCGGTGTACCTCTGCTAGGCTGGGGACTCTGTCCGAGGGACTGAGGGGGGACAGGGCAGGGCTGCAGGGGGCCGAGGACGACTGCTGGAGCAGGTCAGGCAGACCCCTAATGCAGCTCCTCGGCCCAGTCTCTACAGCACTGGGACTCCAGCCTGAGCCCAGCACCAGCACTGGACCTGCTCTCTGGAACTGAGAAAGACAAGCGTCTGGGTCCAGGCATGTGCATCACTCCGATCGCTGCAGAAAACTGCTGTTTCTTTGGTTTTTACAATAAACAATAACATTCTACTATCATCTGAACAGAAATACATAAAACATTCATAAATCACAGAACACAAGGACAATGAAAGAATTCTGAAACAAAAGAACAGTAAAAATGGCCAAACAGAATGGAAAGAATAACAATGTAAAAGTTGTGTTTTTATACTGTATGTGAACACTATGGCACTACATTATAGTTCTGCTGTTTAATGAGATGAGATGAGAAACCCTTCCGTCTCACGATCAGTAATCACAGCATCATTTTATATTAGGTGTCTTTACCTACAAGAGTCCTTCTGGAGTGTACGGTTGTTCTGAGCCTGGATACACACTCCACAGATGCAATCACATGCCAGTACTTTAATCAGACACGTATGATCACAGTAAGAGTACAGCAGAGGTTCAGCCCAGAGAGCTGCTGTCCTTCCACTGACTACAGCTGTAGCAGTTCTGTGGACACTGACGAGTCACTGACGAGTCTGATCAAACTCACTCACCCGCAGGTAAAGACACCTACTATAACGTGTCCAGCAGGAGCCTGGTGTGTGTGTGTGTCACCTGTCTCATGACCAGCGTGCTGTCTTTGCACGGCGTAGACGAGGCCTCGCTGTCTTGGACAACCATGGTCTTGGCTGCTACCGTCTCTCCATTACTAAGCCTGGACGAGCTGTCAATCACAGAATAATGATCTGAGCTCATTCACTAAGGTTTACTGCACAAGACGCTCACGAAGGCTTTTTCTTCCTCTACATCTTGAATGTGATCAGTGCGGCCTGATGAAGGTCACACATCTGCAGCACATCGCTGTCAAAACGGCTGAGACCATTGAGCAAAGTATTACTAATGCACCTTTATTAAAAGCAATAAAATAACATGGCTATCTGTGAAAAAAAGTGCATAATGTTCATTAAAAATATAATCAATTATGTTGCTTAAACAATTATAAACAAAACAGCAGCATATATGCACAGTTTAATACAGAGGGACAAAAAGCCAATCGCAGAGTATTTCCTTCATTTCAAAACATGAAAGTCTTTATATTTTATCTTTATATTAAGTGTTTATGTTTTGAATTGACATTAATTTTAGGTTCTGAACGGCTTGGTGTCAGTTTGATGTACACAAGTGTGCTCCGCACTGATGCTCTGTCTTTCAGCAGTTACACTCATCCTCAGAGAGAGGTGATGAAGAAAGGCCGATTGGGTGCTAATAGCTGCTAAATGAGGTTGTGATGTCACTGTGTGATGATGTCACTGTGTGATAAAGTGTCACAACATCAAATCTAAGCAAGAAATATTTCATATATAAGTTCATTTAGATTTGTTTGTAAAATAAGATGCATAATATAATATTAGATATAAATGTTTTTTGAACACTTACACACTTTGAATGATTACGATTTAAGTTTTTTAAGAGCTAGTAGACTAGTGATACTACACATTTTCATCAGTTAGGCTTTAAGCAGTGTATCAGCAGTGTGTTAGTGTGCTACACTCCAACAAATGTCTGTATGTTAATATGAAATTATTTTCCGTGTTGGTTATTTACCTGCATTTTAAATTACGCATTGTGTTTTCGTGTTACAGGGAGATAATGGATAATGTTCTGGAAGATTACTAGTATCTTTTCCATTACAGCGTACTAACTGATCAACAATCGCAGGTACAAGCTACTAACAATTATTCAATCATGATGGAACTGAAGAGTTTCAGACAGCAGCTAACTCCGTTCATGTGATGTGTGTACTGCGAGACATCCATGGTTTCCTCTTTTGGTGCAATTTGGATGGAAAATGTGTGCCTTTTTATTGTCTGCATCCCTTATCAAAAGTTGCCGAATAAATGTTGTTAATGTTTAAATGTGTTACTAGGGTACTCACGGCTAAGATGGTGACACTGGCTAAAGAAGGGCTCCTTCATCCCTGATGACGGTGTCTGAAGCACATCTGACGTGTTTGCAGTGGGATGTGGATGTGTTTAACCTGACGAACACCAGAAGCAGTGCTCACCTGGCGCGGGAGTCCTCAGGGCCAGACGTCGAGTCCTCTCCGGCCTCCTGGTCCACCTCCTCGTCGTCCTCGTCATCAGTGGTGCCCGAGTCCTCGCTGGAGGACGAGTAGTCCGTGGCTTTGTGCTGTGGTCGCACGTCCTCCACCGCACGCAGCTCCTTGGCCAGCGCCGTCAGATCCTGCCAAGCAGCAGCACTCTCCGTTACACAACACTCAGTGAACACCAGCGTTTCACTCATAATATAGTGTGGATCGTCATTAAACACTGACCAAACACAGACCGTCTCGCTCGTGATGTAGTGTGGACCATCATTAAACACAGACCGAACACCGAGCGAACACCGACCGTCTCTCTCGTGATGTAGTGGGGACCGTCATTAAACACCGAGCGAACACCGACCGTATCGCATGTGATGTACTATCTCTACAACTTGTGCTTCAACTTGTCTGCCAGTGCAACAACAAGATGCATATTATTTGTAAACACAAACACCATACAACCCTGTCTAATAAAAGTGACACAAACACAAGTGTGGTCAAAAAAGAGAGAGTTATCGAAGCCCTCACCCCGCAGCAAATATCACAATTTTATATTTAAATATGAATGTCAAGAGCTAAGAAGTGTATGTATTTATATAGACTACACTACACACAAATAATATACAATTAAATTATGCTCATTTTAAATGTATTGTGTAGGCTAGGTATAAAAATATAGGCTTTTAATAATCCTTCAGTGGATAAAACCATGATAATATGAAACGCTTCAAAACACATATGCGTATGCACATGGCGGGTGCAGAATGATGTGCTCAAAGGAACATGGAGTCACAGTGTGCTGCGCTGCTCAAGTGCGCATTTAAAAGTACGTCCAACCCCGCCTCGATCTGCAGGCCGCAGCCAGGTGCTTCTCCAAAACAGCCAGAAATGATATGCATTGTGAACGTCAGACTTCTAATCATTTTTGTTTCGTTTCATCTCGTCAACGAAAACTCAAAAACGTCTCGTCATGTTTTAGTCACATTAATTCATTTTTAGCTAGTCATCGTCGCATTATCGTCATAAAAAAAAAGGTGCGTCAACGAAATCATTTTGTTATCGTCATCGTTGACGAAAACAACATTGGTCTGTCTTTAAGAATAAGAACAAAGATGCAAATAAAGAGTAGTTTAATGAAGAGCAGCGAGTGATTGAGTCTTCTCTTTTAATGTTTGAAGAACATTCAGACAGATCTGGATTAAGAGATGCTTGTTTGTGAGTTTTGCTACATCTATATTTTTTAATTGTTTAATTATTTTAAAATTAATAGTGTACATATTTGCTTAAAATCGATTCTCTATTTTCATTTTCGAAACATTTTTTTGGGTTGGTCCGATCGATTGTGCAATCGATTTTCGAACTAAAAGTAGCAGCCCTATTATAGACTTATCTCACAGTAATGTACTTTATTGGGAGAAGCAGCAGTCGTCCAGAAGAGAAACACAAATAAAGATCATTTGAGATCTCTGAGCACTATTAGGAGCATCAGGATCCTGGAAGATGACTTGATGAACTCATGTTTGAGAAGACCTCCAATTCAACCAACACTGACATGGTTCCACTTCTTTACCTGAGTGTGTGTGTAAAGGGCTCACCTGCGGGTCACTGCTGCTGCTGCCGTTGGAGAAGGGCTCTGTTGCTCGCAGAGGGACAGCTGGAGGCTGCTTCTGCAGGACTGCTGCGGTCTGAGGAGAGCCCTGCACACTCCTGCGGTGACGCTCGTCCACCTGCACACACACACACACACACACACACACACCTCAATAACCAGAGCCAGACATACTGTCATCCAGCTGTTTCTAGTAAAGAGGTCAACTTCTTTCTGCACTCTATGAATCACAAAGCTAAACAAAATATATAATTTCACTACTGTAGAAAAATGACTAATTTCACCTGCATCTCAAATGGCCTGAGGATGAATACATTAACAGCAGAGTTTAATTTTTGGCTGAACTATACTAAGACTATACCCTTTACTAAGAACTAAGCTGTTTCACTGTTCAGAAACTGGTAACTTTCTACAGTCACGTTCACAAGTTCTCTATTAATGTTAGTAAAGGGTCAGCAACCCTGTGTGCTTCTTAACTCTTGTGCATTGTTCAAACTCACTACCCTTTCTTTATGATGAAAACATCCACCTAATTAAACCGCTGTAAAACTGTATCAGAGAAATCTTTTTTTTTTCTTTATGTTTGCATAAATCTATTAATCAACCTCAGTCCTGATCAAAACTACCAAACTTAAAAAAAAAAAAGTAGTTTGGTAGTTTTTTTTTTTTATTGCTGATTTCATAAATGTACAAAACTAAACTAAACAAAAACAAAATGACTTATTTTCAATATAAAAAGTGATAGTGGACTGGATATTTTTATGGTGTCATGGCTTTGCAATCAAAAAATGGAAGTCAGTGGGGCAAAAACAGCCACAAACAGTAAATGAGGGAGAAAAAATGTAAATCTAATGCTGCACAAAAACTAAAAATGCATCAAAACCAATCTTGTTACTAATCTTTGACAAAAAAATATCCAGTACATAATCACTTTTAAATTGAAAATAAGTCATTTTGTGTGTGTTTTCCCCCCAAATCAGTGACATCATTTATAAACTTGGTAATTAAAGAGTTAAAATCTTGGATTTTTTTAAATCTGGTAGTTTTGATCAGGACTGAGGTTGATAGATTTATGCAAAGAAATTTAGAAACAATATTTATCTGATACATTTTTACAGCAGTTTAATTTAGTGGATGTTTTCATCCACGAACATAACAGAAGGGTAGTGAATTTGCCCACAGTGTACCGCTGAATTTTTTTTACATTTCAAAGCATTTTCCCAAAATATGTGTCAAAATAAGATTTGTCACCATAAACCATTCCACTGAAACACAAAGAGAGTCTAAAATAAGACTCAAATGTATCCCCTAGTGGACGAACATGTATGATATACATGACATCCTCAGACAGAATACTGCTTTAACCCAAAATAAATCATACGAGGCTTCATTTGTTCTGCAGTCAGTGTCAGTCACGAGCTCTGTGTGTGTGTGTGTGTGTGTCTCTCACCAGTAACATGGCCTGCTCGTGAAGCAGCTCTCTCTCTGTGTGTGTGTGTGTGTGTGTGTGTGTGTGTGTGTGTCTCACCAGTAGCATGGCCTGCTCGTGAAGCAGCTCTGTGTGTGTGTGTGTGTGTGTGTGTGTGTGTGTGTGTGTGTCTCACCAGTAGCATGGCCTGCTCGTGAAGCAGCTCTGTGTGTGTGTGTGTGTGTGTGTGTGTGTGTGTGTGTCTCACCAGTAGCATGGCCTGCTCGTGAAGCAGCTCTGTGTGTGTGTGTGTGTGTGTGTGTGTGTGTCTCACCAGTAGCATGGCCTGCTCGTGAAGCAGCTCTCTCTCTCTGTGTGTGTGTGTGTGTGTGTGTGTGTGTCTCACCAGTAACATGGCCTGCTCGTGAAGCAGCTGCTGCTGCAGGATCTCCAGGTGCCTCTGCTCCTCCTCCAGCTGCCGGCGGATGTACTCCTGCCACACACACACACACACACACACACACAGGTGAGCTCCAGACCCACACACTCCAGCGCTCAGGCTGAAGGACAGTGGGGTAAAACAGAGCTCTATCTTCATGCCAGTGATTGCACATATTTGACATGTGATCGTACAACTATCTATCGTCTCGGGTTTCATCGAGTAATGACATCTCACACACGCCTCCGTAAACCCAGTGTACACACACACACACACACACACACACACACGTGACCTGGACCAGTCTCTGAATACATAATCTCTAAAAAAAAAAAAAAATCTAAATATTGAGAAAATCATCTTTAAAGTTGTTCAGATGAAGTTCTTAGCAATGCGTATTACTAATCAAAAGTTAGTCAGCCCCACCGAGCGTCACAGCTCATTTATCTGAAGATGTGTAAGGGCCACAACGAAGCAAACTGGCCCCGGTCTGAACGTTATGTGTTTAGATATTCCCACAAAATACACACCGTACAGCTCTGTCACCCTCGTGTCCTTCCAAACCCACAGGACCTTCATCGATCTTCAGAAACACATGGAGATATTTCTGATGAACAGAGTTCATGCTAACGAGAGCAACACTGAGAGGAGAGGTTAGTGTCGCTGCCTCTGGTGAAGATCTCCAGATCTCAGCTAGCTCATCCGCGCCAGGCGTGTTAGCGCTGTAAGCCTATCAAACGCTCTCACACGTTTATTATTTCAACATTCTGGGAGGAAGAGGTTTAAACAGCCAGAGGAAACACATGACGTGACCAGGTGTAAACACGTGATACCAGCGGTTCAACACTAATCTTATTAATTCTACAACAATTCAGAAATCTCCTGGATTCATCAGATTATTTTCATTTGTGCTCTGAAGATGAATGAAAGGGATGAGTACCTCATGTTCATTTTTGTGTGAGCGATTCCTTCAAGGTAAGAACTAAAGCCAGCGTTTGTCTGAACACTAGTCTGTGACTGTGACAGCTAAACGGATTACACTGAAAGAGTCACATGAATAAGAGAAGTGACTGTCTCTGCTTCACCTGCTCGCGGTCAGCCCTCCTCTTCTCCTCCTCAGCTCTTCGGCGCTCCTCTTCCTCCTTGCGTCTCCTCTCTAGCTCCTCCAGACGTCTCTTCTCCTCCTGCTCTCTCCTCCTCTGCTCTCGCTCCTGCTGCCTCCTCATCTCTCGCTCTCGTCTCTGTTGCTGCAGGACACAAGACCAACACACGGTTCAACACTACACACACTGGTGCAGTATAGCACGCTCAGGTCATAGGTTCAGACTGTGTAAGACTACCACATTGTGAAATATTTTTCTGATCATGTGACCTGTACTTTCTGAAGATGATTTGATTGCACAGACTAACACTGTGTCCTAACACACACAACAGGATTCCTGCCACAAGCCACCCGTGTGTCCACACCAGACGCCACAGAACCAATCAGAAGTGTGTGTGGGCGGAGCCTCTCTGGAAGCACACTGCACTAAACCAAAGGGATCATTTTATAATCTAACTCAGAAATATGAAACTTTTTAACATTATTAAATGCACATTCTAAGTGTCTGATAAGATCTTTGTTGTGGATTGCACTCATTGGTTCACATCAAGTTCCCAGTTTTAGCATCCATTTGCTTACATTTATTTTCAAGATCTGAGTTTAATCTGATGTTGTTTTCAGTACGGCTATAAGGTTACACAAAATTATAATTAAACCCATATTAGAGGCGTTTAACTTTGAATAAAGCACATAAATCACCCGAAATGATCTACTACTGCCATATAGTTTGCATGTTGGTGTTCTAGCTGTGACGATGCTTCTAGTTAGGACAAAAACTCAAATTAACATGGAAAAGATAGCTTTCATGGCGTGTCGTTAGGACACAGTCGCAGATCTCTGTCTGACCTATCCTTTGCTATGGCATACTGAGCATGTGTTGGTGCAGGATCAGATGAGACATGTTCTGTGAGTTCAGCAGTGTACTGTAGTGGTGTATACAGTAGTTCCTAACAGCAGGATGAGTGTGTTTGGTCACACACCTCCTCCAGACGCCTCCTCTGCTCCTTCTGCTGCTCGATGCGCTTCTGTCGCTCGGCCAGCAGCTGCCGCTTGTACTCCTCCTGCTCGCGGAGCTGCTGTTCCTGGAGGAGCTGCTGGCGTCTCAGAGCCTCCGAGCGCTCCTTATTCTCCTGCTGCAGACGGATGAAGTCTCGTCGCAGAGTCGACTCGCCCGGCACGTTCACGATGGAGCTGTCACACACACAGTTACACACCTTTCAAGGGGTCATGAAATGAAAAACCCAAATTACCTTGATCTTTTGACATATAAAAGGTCATTTTAGTAAAACAACATTCTGTAACATTCTTATTAGTCTAAAACAGCTTATATTAAACCCACCGATTCTACAACACTGCCTGTGTAGCCCCACCCACCGATTCTACATCACTGCCTGCGTAGCCCCACCCACCGATTCTACATCACTGCCTGTGTAGCCCCACCCACCGATTCTACATCACTGCCTGCGTAGCCCCACCCACCGATTCTACAACACTGCCTGTGTAGCCCCACCCACCGATTCTACAACACTGCCTGCGTAGCCCCACCCACCGATTCTACATCACTGACTATTTAGCCCCACCCACAGATTCTACATCACTGCCTGTGTAGCCCCACCCACCGATTCTACATCACTGCCTGTGTAGCCCCACCCACCGATTCTACATCACTGCCTGCGTAGCCCCACCCACAGATTCTACATCACTGCCCGCGTAGCCCCACCCACCGATTCTACATCACTGCCCGTGTAGCCCCACCCACCGATTCTACATCACTTGTGTAGCCCCACCCACCGATTCTACACCTGTGTAGCCCCACCCACCGATTCTACATCACTGCCTGTGTAGCCCCACCCACCGATTCTACATCACTGCCTGTGTAGCCCCACCCACCGATTCTACATCACTGCCTGCGTAGCCCCACCCACCGATTCTACAACACTGCCTGCGTAGCCCCACCCACCGATTCTACAACACTGCCTGCGTAGCCCCACCCACCGATTCTACATCACTGCCTGCGTAGCCCCACCCACCGATTCTACAACACTGCCTGCGTAGCCCCACCCACCGATTCTACATCACTGACTATTTAGCCCCACCCACAGATTCTACATCACTGCCTGTGTAGCCCCACCCACCGATTCTACATCACTGCCTGCGTAGCCCCACCCACAGATTCTACATCACTGCCTGCGTAGCCCCACCCACCGATTCTACATCACTGCCCGTGTAGCCCCACCCACCGATTCTACATCACTTGTGTAGCCCCACCCACCGATTCTACACCTGTGTAGCCCCACCCACCGATTCTACATCACTGCCTGTGTAGCCCCACCCACCGATTCTACATCACTGCCTGTGTAGCCCCACCCACCGATTCTACATCACTGACTATTTAGCCCCACCCACCGATTCTACATCACTGCCTGTGTAGCCCCACCCACCGATTCTACATCACTTGTGTAGCCCCACCCACCGATTCTACATCACTGCCTGTGTAGCCCCACCCACCGATTCTACATCACTGCCTGCGTAGCCCCACCCACCGATTCTACATCACTGACTGTTTAGCCCCACCCACCGATTCTACAACACTGCCTGCGTAGCCCCAGCCACCGATTCTACATCACTGACTATTTAGCCCCACCCACAGATTCTACATCACTGCCTGTGTAGCCCCACCCACCGATTCTACATCACTGCCTGTGTAGCCCCACCCACCGATTCTACATCACTGCCTGCGTAGCCCCACCCACAGATTCTACATCACTGCCTGCGTAGCCCCACCCACCGATTCTACATCACTGCCCGTGTAGCCCCACCCACCGATTCTACATCACTTGTGTAGCCCCACCCACCGATTCTACACCTGTGTAGCCCCACCCACCGATTCTACATCACTGCCTGTGTAGCCCCACCCACCGATTCTACATCACTGCCTGCGTAGCCCCACCCACCGATTCTACAACACTGCCTGCGTAGCCCCACCCGCCGATTCTACAACACTGCCTGCGTAGCCCCACCCACCGATTCTACATCACTGCCTGCGTAGCCCCACCCACCGATTCTACAACACTGCCTGCGTAGCCCCACCCACCGATTCTACATCACTGACTATTTAGCCCCACCCACAGATTCTACATCACTGCCTGTGTAGCCCCACCCACCGATTCTACATCACTGCCTGTGTAGCCCCACCCACCGATTCTACATCACTGCCTGCGTAGCCCCACCCACAGATTCTACATCACTGCCTGCGTAGCCCCACCCACCGATTCTACATCACTGCCCGTGTAGCCCCACCCACCGATTCTACATCACTTGTGTAGCCCCACCCACCGATTCTACACCTGTGTAGCCCCACCCACCGATTCTACATCACTGCCTGTGTAGCCCCACCCACCGATTCTACATCACTGCCTGTGTAGCCCCACCCACCGATTCTACATCACTGACTATTTAGCCCCACCCACAGATTCTACAACACTGACTGTTTAGCCCCACCCACAGATTCTACAACACTGTTTAGCCCCACCCACAGATTCCAAAACACTGACTATTTAGCCCCACCCAGATTCCAAAACACTGACTATTTAGCCCCACCCACAGATTCTACAACACTGACTGTTTAGCCCCACCCACCGATTCCAAAACAATGACTATTTAGCCCCACCCACAGATTCTACAACACTGACTGTTTAGCCCCACCCACAGATTCCAAAACAATGACTATTTAGCCCCACCCACAGATTCTACAACACTGACTGTTTAGCCCCACCCACAGATTCTACAACACTGTTTAGCCCCACCCACAGATTCTACAACACTTGACTGTTTAGCCCCACCCACAGATTCTACAACACTGTTTAGCCCCACCCACAGATTCTACAACACTGTTTAGCCCCACCCACAGATTCTACAACACTGTTTAGCCCCACCCACAGATTCTACAACGCTGACTGTTTAGCCCCACCCACAGATTCTACAACACTGTTTAGCCCCACCCACAGATTCTACAACACTGTTTAGCCCCACCCACAGATTCTACAACACTGACTGTTTAGCCCCACCCACATTATTCTACCTCGGTGAGTATGTGTGTCTTGTGTTCCGTAGCAATGTCTCTAGTGTAAGTTAAAGGGGGGGTGAAATGCTCGTTTTCACTCAATCTCCTGTTAATCTTGAGTACCTATAGAGTAGTACTGCATCCTTCATAAATCCAAAAAGTCTTTAGTTTTATTATATTCATAAGAGAAAGATAGTCTGTACCGATTTTTCCCGGAAAAACACGAGCGCCTGGAGGCGTGACGTGTGGGCGGAGCTAAAGAATCACTAACAGCGCTGTTGTTTCCTCTCTCGTGAGAAGTCATGTAGTGAAGTTTTTAACTATGTTACTGATAAAATCGTCTGAGTAGCACTAACAACATTAGTGCGAATGCTAACGTGTGTGCAAACTGTTTGTGCGTCTGTGAGGAAGAGATGCGTTTCTCTGAAAATAACTGCACACCTTAGAATGATGTTCAGCCAATCAGATTAAAGCATTCAACGGCCCCCTATTATAAGTGTTTTTAACCTAAATCACATCAGCTCCATCTGTGGAGGATGTTGTTTGTCAAACACACAACTATTAGCCAATCACAGCAGTGGTGTTCACTTTAGTCTTCAATCCTCCACAGCAGCTCAAACAGAGACTATTTACGTTCCCTATGAACCTGTTCTTAAAAGCGGAGATGTTCTTGTGTTTTGCTCAGTTTCTCTGTGTCTGACCCGTCACACTGCTGAGTCTGTGGCTGCTCGATGTGAGATCAAGGAGATAAAGAGAGGTGTGACACTCTTCTGGGTTTGTTGAAGACTCTGTCTGTGTCTTCAGACTCTGTGTGCTGGTGTGAATGAGTCGAGGCCCGCTGCCCTTGCTCCTGGACGTCCTCTCACCACACACACAGAAGAGAGACAGTGTGTGTGTGTGTGTACCTGGGCTCTCCCTCCTGCTCCTGAGCCTCCTCCTCCTCTTCCTCGCTGCCGCTGTACTCGTACTCGGTCTCGTCTGCGGCGGAGCACAGGCGGTCAGTCACTCATCAGCACACGCGTGAGGTCAGGTGAGGTCAGGTGTGGTGTGGTCAGTACCTCGCTCTCCTCGTTTCTTGCGGCAGCGGTCCAGGTGGTCCTTCAGCTGGATGCGCACCTGTCTCTCGTTGGGCTGGTCTCTGATGAAGGGGTGCTTCAGCAGCTGGTCGGTGGGTGGACGCTGCGTGTAGTTCTTCACCAGACAGCCCTCGATGAAGCTGAAGAACTTCTTAGACCTGTGAAGCACAGCAGAGCGAGTCCTCAGCCCTGACCTTTCACCCTCCACAGTAACTGCCCGCAGCAGATGAAGCTACTGACCATTTCTTGGACTTGAGTCTGGGCGGAGGATTTCTGGGTATGAGAAAGAGCGCTCGCATGGGATGCATATCGCACAACGCTGCAAAACACCAACACACACTCATTCAAACACAAGCGTATCATGACATCCAGTATACTCCAGCTTCAGCAGCAGAGACGTCACAATAAAGAGGTCATGACATGAGAAACATCATTTCCCTTCATCTCTGTACACGTCCTGCAAGTTTCAGAACTCAAAATGTCCTCATCATCAATAAAAAACATGTAATAACACAGCTGGTTTTGGATCTGAGGGACATGGTGATGTCATCTGGGCTCAGTGGCTAAACACGCCTCCAGAGCAAGACACCGACCAATAGTCATCTTCTCACCATAGCCCCGCCCACTGGTGTTCAGTCGCTAACGGCTCTGCAAGTGTCACGTCATGTCTTTCTGACACAGTCCAGAGCTGGAGTGAATGAAACAACATTCACTCGGTTTAAGCGGTTCCACCACGTCTTTATATCTGAAAGATCCCAGCGTCAGGAGCAAGTGGATGGGTTGTGATCGTGGTGGAGA
>NC_039251.1:34443061-34463061 GCF_003368295.1 Carassius auratus
TAGTGTTCTTCACCAGATCTGTGATCGAACCGGCTCCACAGAACTCCATCACCAGCTGCAAGAGAGATGCACTGCTTTACTGGACACACACACACACACACATATATATATAAATGTCTATAGACCCAGAACACAGAACTGAAGACACAGTGTCAAACACAGCTATCATCTTGACGCTGACAGTGATAAAGCACAACCCGACTCTCTCTGAACATCACATGCAAAGGGGAGTGTCTCATAGTCATACATCATAGTCTCGTTCTCCAGATAGTATAAACGTGTGATCTTCTGATTATAACTGAAGCAGTCCTGCAGGAATCCACTGAGAACGCATTAAGATCCTGTGTTTCACTGCACTGACTAAAACAGACTTCTTTATGATTGGTCATTAACAGACCATCACCACTCCTTCAGGTCTTTTCTTCATTTCTAAAACTTTTTTTTCTAATAAAATTTTTTGTTAGACTAACTTTTTTTTACCCAACCTACTACATGCGATCTGATCAGTTGTTCAGGGTCACCGGGAGGATCTGGAGGGCCAAGGTGGAGCAGATGGCTCAGGTGATCGAGGAGATGGTCCTCACTGAAGAACACGAGATCCAGATCCAACTCCTCATATACCTAAACCTACCCGTCTCCACCCCCTGATATGGATACAACCACGCCCCTGGATCTTGTGTTCTGCAGTGAGGGCTACTGGCGACTGAGACAGAGGCAGGGATTCGGAAGTGGAGCCGAAGCGACAGAGGAATGAGGATGAGCCTGACAGAGCCAAAGAAGTGGAGTCCCAAGACAACGGATGGTCGATGACAGACCAAGGCAGAGCCCGGCGGAGAGGAGGGAGTTGGAGGCACTGGGCCGACGGGCCAAGGCAGAGTCTGGAGTCAGAGTCTGGAGGCAGAGAAAACTGTGGAGCCACTGGGCCAACGCGCCAAGAGACTGGAGGCAGTGTACGGGACTCAGAGACTGGAGGCAGAGTCTGGAGGCAGAGTATGGGACTCAGAGACTGGAGGCAGAGTCTGGAGGCAGAGACTGGAGGCAGAGTATGGGACTCAGAGACTGGAGGCAGAGACTGGAGGAAGAGAAAACTGTGGAGCCACTGGGCCGACGCGCAAAGAGACAGGAGGCAGAGTATGGGACTCAGAGACTGGAGGCAGAGTCTGGAGGAAGAGACTGGAGGCAGAGACTGGAGGCAGAGTCTGGAGGCAGAGACTGGAGGCAGAGACTGGAGGCAGAGACTGGAGGCAGAGTCTGGAGGCAGAGACTGGAGGCAGAGTCTGGGGGCAGAGAAAACTGTGGAGCCACTGGGCTGACGCGCCAAGAGACTGGAGGCAAAGTATGGGACTCAGAGACTGGAGGCAGAGTCTGGAGGAAGAGTCTGGAGGCAGACACTGGAGGCAGAGTCTGGGGGCAGAGAAAACTGTGGAGCCACTGGACTGACGCGCCAAGAGACTGGAGGCAGAGTATGGGACTCAGAGACTGGAGGCAGAGTCTGGAGGAAGAGTCTGGAGGAAGAGACTGGAGGCAGAGACTGGAGGCAGAGTCTGGAGGCAGAGACTGGAGGCAGAGACTGGAGGCAGAGTCTGGAGGCAGAGAAAACTGTGGAGCCACTGGGCTGATGCGCCAAGAGACTGGAGGCAGAGTATGGGACTCAGAGACTGGAGGCAGAGTCTGGAGGAAGAGACTGGAGGCAGAGTCTGGAGGCAGAGACTGGGACTCAGAGACTGGAGGCAGAGACTGGAGGCAGAGTCTGGAGGCAGAGACTGGGACTCAGAGACTGGAGGCAGAGACTGGGACTCAGAGACTGGAGGCAGAGTCTGGAGGCAGAGACTGGGACTCAGAGACTGGAGGCAGAGTCTGGAGGCAGAGACTGGAGGCAGAGACTGGAGGCAGAGTCTGGAGGCAGAGTCTGGAGGCAGAGACTGGAGGCAGAGACTGGGACTCAGAGACTGGAGGTAGAGACTGGAGGCAGAGACTGGGACTCAGAGACTGGAGGCAGAGTCTGGAGGCAGAGACTGGGACTCAGATACTGGACGCAGAGTCTGGGACTCAGAGACTGGAGGCAGAGACTGGAGGCAGAGTCTGGAGGCAGGGACTGGAGGCAGAGACTGGAGGCAGAGTCTGGGACTGGGACTCAGAGTCTGGAGGCAGAGACTGGGACTCAGAGACTGGAGGCAGAGACTGGAGGCAGAGTCTGGAGGCAGGGACTGGAGGCAGGGACTGGAGGCAGAGACTGGAAGCAGAGTCTGGGACTGGGACTCAGATACTGGACGCAGAGTCTGGGACTCAGAGACTGGAGGCAGAGACTGGAGGCAGAGTCTGGAGGCAGGGACTGGAGGCAGAGACTGGAGGCAGAGACTGGAGGCAGAGTCTGGGACTGGGACTCAGAAACTTGAGGCAGAGTCTGGAGGCAGAGACTAGGACTCAAAGTCTGGAGGCAGAGACTGGAGGCAGAAACTGGAGGCAGAGTCTGGAGGCAGAGACTGGGACTCAGAGACTGGAGGCAGAGACTGGGACTCAGAGACTGGAGGCAGAGTCTGGAGGCAGGGACTGGAGGCAGGGACTGGAGGCAGGGACTGGAGGCAGAGACTGGAGGCAGAGTCTGGGACTGGGACTCAGATACTGGACGCAGAGTCTGGGACTCAGAGACTGGAGGCAGAGACTGGAGGCAGAGTCTGGAGGCAGGGACTGGAGGCAGGGACTGGAGGCAGAGACTGGAGGCAGAGTCTGGGACTGGGACTCAGAAACTTGAGGCAGAGTCTGTAGGCAGAGACTAGGACTCAAAGTCTGGAGGCAGAGACTGGAGGCAGAAACTGGAGGCAGAGTCTGGAGGCAGAGACTGGGACTCAGAGACTGGAGGCAGAGTCTGGAGGCAGAGACTGGGACTCAGAGACTGGAGGCAGAGACTGGAGGAAGAGACTGGAGGCAGAGTCTGGAGGCAGAGTCTGGAGGCAGAGACTGGAGGCAGAGTCTGGAGGCAGAGACTGGGACTCAGATACTGGACGCAGAGTCTGGAGGCAGAGACTGGGACTCAGAGACTGGAGGCAGAGACTGGAGGCAGAGTCTGGAGGCAGAGTCTGGAGGCAGAGTCTGGAGGCAGGGACTGGAGGCAGAGTCTGGGACTCAGAGACTGGAGGCAGAGTCTGGAGGCAGAGACTGGGACTCAGAGACTGGACGCAGAGTCTGGAGGCAGAGACTGGGACTCAGAGACTGGAGGCAGAGACTGGAGGCAGAGTCTGGAGGCAGGGACTGGAGGCAGGGACTGGAGGCAGAGACTGGAGGCAGAGTCTGGAGGCAGAGTCTGGAGGCAGAGACTGGGACTCAGAGACTGGAGGCAGAGACTGGAGGCAGAAACTGGAGGCAGAGTCTGGAGGCAGAGACTGGGACTCAGAGACTGGAGGCAGAGTCTGGAGGCAGAGACTGGGACTCAGAGACTGGAGGCAGAGTCTGGAGGCAGGGACTGGAGGCAGGGACTGGAGGCAGAGACTGGAGGCAGAGTCTGGGACTGGGACTCAGATACTGGACGCAGAGTCTGGGACTCAGAGACTGGAGGCAGGGACTGGAGGCAGGGACTGGAGGCAGAGACTGGAGGCAGAGTCTGGGACTGGGACTCAGAAACTTGAGGCAGAGTCTGTAGGCAGAGACTAGGACTCAAAGTCTGGAGGCAGAGACTGGAGGCAGAAACTGGAGGCAGAGTCTGGAGGCAGAGACTGGGACTCAGAGACTGGAGGCAGAGTCTGGAGGCAGAGACTGGGACTCAGAGACTGGAGGCAGAGACTGGAGGAAGAGACTGGAGGCAGAGTCTGGAGGCAGAGTCTGGAGGCAGAGACTGGAGGCAGAGTCTGGAGGCAGAGACTGGGACTCAGATACTGGACGCAGAGTCTGGAGGCAGAGACTGGGACTCAGAGACTGGAGGCAGAGACTGGAGGCAGAGTCTGGAGGCAGGGACTGGAGGCAGAGACTGGAGGCAGAGTCTGGGACTGGGACTCAGAGTCTGGAGGCAGAGACTGGGACTCAGAGACTGGAGGCAGAGACTGGAGGCAGAGTCTGGAAGCAGGGACTGGAGGCAGGGACTGGAGGCAGAGACTGGAAGCAGAGTCTGAGACTGGAGGCAGAGACTGGAGGCAGAGTCTGGGACTGGGACTCAGATACTGGACGCAGAGTCTGGGACTCAGAGACTGGAGGCAGAGACTGGAGGCAGAGTCTGGAGGCAGGGACTGGAGGCAGGGACTGGAGGCAGAGACTGGAGGCAGAGTCTGGGACTGGGACTCAGAAACTTGAGGCAGAGTCTGTAGGCAGAGACTAGGACTCAAAGTCTGGAGGCAGAGACTGGAGGCAGAAACTGGAGGCAGAGTCTGGAGGCAGAGACTGGGACTCAGAGACTGGAGGCAGAGTCTGGAGGCAGAGACTGGGACTCAGAGACTGGAGGCAGAGACTGGAGGAAGAGACTGGAGGCAGAGTCTGGAGGCAGAGTCTGGAGGCAGAGACTGGAGGCAGAGTCTGGAGGCAGAGACTGGGACTCAGATACTGGACGCAGAGTCTGGAGGCAGAGACTGGGACTCAGAGACTGGAGGCAGAGACTGGAGGCAGAGTCTGGAGGCAGAGTCTGGAGGCAGAGTCTGGAGGCAGGGACTGGAGGCAGAGTCTGGGACTCAGAGACTGGAGGCAGAGTCTGGAGGCAGAGACTGGGACTCAGAGACTGGACGCAGAGTCTGGAGGCAGAGACTGGGACTCAGAGACTGGAGGCAGAGACTGGAGGCAGAGTCTGGAGGCAGGGACTGGAGGCAGGGACTGGAGGCAGAGACTGGAGGCAGAGTCTGGAGGCAGAGTCTGGAGGCAGAGACTGGGACTCAGAGACTGGAGGCAGAGACTGGAGGCAGAAACTGGAGGCAGAGTCTGGAGGCAGAGACTGGGACTCAGAGACTGGAGGCAGAGTCTGGAGGCAGAGACTGGGACTCAGAGACTGGAGGCAGAGTCTGGAGGCAGGGACTGGAGGCAGGGACTGGAGGCAGGGACTGGAGGCAGAGACTGGAGGCAGAGTCTGGGACTGGGACTCAGATACTGGACGCAGAGTCTGGGACTCAGAGACTGGAGGCAGAGACTGGAGGCAGAGTCTGGAGGCAGAGACTGGAGGCAGAGTCTGGAGGCAGGGACTGGAGGCAGGGACTGGAGGCAGAGACTGGAGGCAGAGTCTGGGACTGGGACTCAGAAACTTGAGGCAGAGTCTGGAGGCAGAGACTAGGACTCAAAGTCTGGAGGCAGAGACTGGAGGCAGAAACTGGAGGCAGAGTCTGGAGGCAGAGACTGGGACTCAGAGACTGGAGGCAGAGACTGGGACTCAGAGACTGGAGGCAGAGTCTGGAGGCAGGGACTGGAGGCAGGGACTGGAGGCAGAGACTGGAGGCAGAGTCTGGGACTGGGACTCAGATACTGGACGCAGAGTCTGGGACTCAGAGACTGGAGGCAGAGACTGGAGGCAGAGTCTGGAGGCAGGGACTGGAGGCAGGGACTGGAGGCAGAGACTGGAGGCAGAGTCTGGGACTGGGACTCAGAAACTTGAGGCAGAGTCTGTAGGCAGAGACTAGGACTCAAAGTCTGGAGGCAGAGACTGGAGGCAGAAACTGGAGGCAGAGTCTGGAGGCAGAGACTGGGACTCAGAGACTGGAGGCAGAGTCTGGAGGCAGAGACTGGGACTCAGAGACTGGAGGCAGAGACTGGAGGAAGAGACTGGAGGCAGAGTCTGGAGGCAGAGTCTGGAGGCAGAGACTGGAGGCAGAGTCTGGAGGCAGAGACTGGGACTCAGAGACTGGAGGCAGAGACTGGAGGCAGAGTCTGGAGGCAGAGTCTGGAGGCAGGGACTGGAGGCAGAGTCTGGGACTCAGAGACTGGAGGCAGAGTCTGGAGGCAGAGACTGGGACTCAGAGACTGGACGCAGAGTCTGGAGGCAGAGACTGGGACTCAGAGACTGGAGGCAGAGACTGGAGGCAGAGTCTGGAGGCAGGGACTGGAGGCAGGGACTGGAGGCAGAGACTGGAGGCAGAGTCTGGAGGCAGAGTCTGGAGGCAGAGACTGGGACTCAGAGACTGGAGGCAGAGACTGGAGGCAGAAACTGGAGGCAGAGTCTGGGACTGGGACTCAGAGACTGGAGGCAGAGTCTGGAGGCAGAGACTGGGACTCAGAGACTGGAGGCAGAGTCTGGAGGCAGGGACTGGAGGCAGGGACTGGAGGCAGGGACTGGGACTCAGATACTGGACGCAGAGTCTGGGACTCAGAGACTGGAGGCAGAGACTGGAGGCAGAGTCTGGAGGCAGGGACTGGAGGCAGGGACTGGAGGCAGAGACTGGAGGCAGAGTCTGGGACTGGGACTCAGAAACTTGAGGCAGAGTCTGTAGGCAGAGACTAGGACTCAAAGTCTGGAGGCAGAGACTGGAGGCAGAAACTGGAGGCAGAGTCTGGAGGCAGAGACTGGGACTCAGAGACTGGAGGCAGAGTCTGGAGGCAGAGACTGGGACTCAGAGACTGGAGGCAGAGTCTGGAGGCAGAGACTGGGACTCAGATACTGGACGCAGAGTCTGGAGGCAGAGACTGGGACTCAGAGACTGGAGGCAGAGTCTGGAGGCAGGGACTGGAGGCAGGGACTGGAGGCAGAGACTGGAGGCAGAGTCTGGAGGCAGAGACTGGGACTGGGACTCAGAAACTTGAGGCAGAGTCTGGAGGCAGAGACTGGGACTCAGAGACTGGAGGCAGAGTCTGGAGGGAGAGACTGGAGGCAGAGACTGGAGGCAGAGACTGGAGGCAGAGACTGGGACTCGAGACTGGGACTCAGAGACTGGAGGCAGACACTGGGACTCAGAGACTGGAGGCAGAGACTGGAGGCAGAGACTGGAGGCAGAGACTGGAGGCAGAGACTGGGACTCAGAGACTGGAGGCAGAGACTGGGACTCAGAGACTGGAGGCAGAGACTGGAGGAAGAGACTGGGACTCAGAGACTGGAGGCAGAGTCTGGAGGCAGAGACTGGGACTCAGAGACTGGAGGCAGAGTCTGGAGGCAGAGACTGGGACTCAGATACTGGACGCAGAGTCTGGAGGCAGAGACTGGGACTCAGAGACTGGAGGCAGAGACTGGAGGCAGAGTCTGGAGGCAGGGACTGGAGGCAGGGACTGGAGGCAGAGACTGGAGGCAGAGACTGGAGGCAGAGTCTGGAGGCAGAGACTGGGACTCAGAAACTTGAGGCAGAGTCTGGAGGCAGAGACTGGGACTCAGAGACTGGAGGCAGAGTCTGGAGGCAGAGACTGGGACTCAGAGACTGGAGGCAGAGACTGGGACTCAGAGACTGGAGGCAGAGTCTGGAGGCAGAGACTGGGACTCAGAGACTGGAGGCAGAGTCTGGAGGCAGAGACTGGGACTCAGATACTGGACGCAGAGTCTGGAGGCAGAGACTGGGACTCAGAGACTGGAGGCAGAGACTGGAGGCAGAGTCTGGAGGCAGGGACTGGAGGCAGGGACTGGAGGCAGAGACTGGAGGCAGAGTCTGGAGGCAGAGACTGGGACTGGGACTCAGAAACTTGAGGCAGAGTCTGGAGGCAGAGACTGGGACTCAGAGACTGGAGGCAGAGTCTGGAGGGAGAGACTGGAGGCAGAGACTGGAGGCAGAGACTGGGACTCAGAGACTGGAGGCAGAGACTGGAGGCAGAGACTGGGACTCAGAGACTGGAGGCAGAGACTGGGACTCAGAGACTGGAGGCAGAGACTGGGACTCAGAGACTGGAGGCAGAGACTGGGACTCAGAGTCTGGAGGCAGACACTGGAGGCAGAGACTGGGACTAAGAGACTGGAGGCAGAGGAAAAGGTATTCTCCAACCATGATGATGGGAGGGAGGGTGGGCACTTCAGAGCCTCCGGGCTCTCAGGGCTGGTGAGCACTGCCCACACACACCAGATCGAGACTCCTAGCCCCGGGAGGACGTCAGACAGGGGAATGATAGGGCTGGAAGACAGTTCAGGGCAGACTGGTAGGTCCAAGGAAAGTGGGAGTAGAATGAGCATGTCCAAATATTTATCTGCCTTCTAGTCTATAAGGTCACCTTCAAAGTCCAGCAGTCCCAGATACACAATAAGCTCCATTTTGGCTCCATGCAGTGAGGTGATGGCGGGCTGGGCTCTGGATCCAGATGCTCTCCAGACACCGGATGATCGCCTCCCTCCAGTTCAGACCAGTGGTGTCAGGGAGGTCAGTGGGCCGATCCAGAACAGTGAGATCAGCGCAGTGAGTGTGAGAGTTTGTGTGTGTGTGTGTGTGTGCTCTTCTTTTTGTGACATATCAGGACACATCTCTGTATAATGACATGGGTATGACACAGGTATTACAAGGAGAGAGTGACTTATGAGGACATAACCCATGTCCCCATTTTTCAAAACACTTATAAATCATACAGAATAAGTTTTTTTGCGAAAGTAAAAATGCACAAAGTTTCCTGTGAGGGTTAGGGTTAGGTGTAGGGTTGGTGAAGGGACATAGAATATACAGTTTGTACAGAATAAAAACCATTACACCTATGGGATGAACACACTTTACACAAAAACAAACGAGTGTGTGTGTGTGTGTGTGTGTGTGTGTGTGTGAGAGTCAGGGATGGAAATTATCTTTGTCCACTGGCCACTGTGTCAGATGGATTTCTAAATCTACCACCAATTAATGTTTTTACCAACCACTTTCTTGTTTTTAACGGACAATGAGTAACTGCATGTGAAAATTAATACTACAAGATCTACAATACTTAAGCAGTTTATTTAATCTCAAGTCTCAGTGAAATTTTGACATACTCTCTTTCAGTGATGCTCAGATGTTGTCTATCTAGGCAGCTTATAGGTTTAGAAACAGCCGACTCTTGCAGAAGCAGCTCATTCTCAGCTCTGTAGCACAACCGATGATACACTGCACTCAACTCTTCTAATGCACAGAAACATTTTTACCACATTCTAAACTGTTTTCCTACGCATTAATAATGCTGTATTAAATTCACTAGTATTTGTATGTGTAAGTGGAAGGTTTTTTGTTTTTTTTTTGTGGTCGAGGGAACACTCCACCTGTTCAACACTGTATCACTAAAAGAAATCTCGCCTCGCAAACTTTTACGCCATTGACAAACGAACACACAGCATTTTCATCGTTTTTACGCGTCTCGCCACGCCAGAGCTGTCAAACACGTGTAGCCACACAATGTTGTTTCTACATAATAACTTACAAACCTCTACGGACACCTTGGCAATCGCCATTGGCTAGTAATTATTTTAGTTTACTCGCCAGTCAGTCAAGCTTTATAATAATCAAGTATCATTTAAGAATAGAACTTTAGTAATTAGAAGTAAACTTGATAACCATGTTTGAATGATTATTAGTCGTTTTAACTGAACATTTTAACTGCACTGGTGGTGGTGCTTTTTTGGTCATTCAGTGTTTCTGTAAAAAACATACTAAAATACTGATAAGATAATAATAATATGATTCCTACCAATAAAAACTATAAACACTAAGGATTACTAAGGATTAATGAGCTGCTGGATTCATGAATATTAATTAGGTTTTGTGCGTTCGCTCGAACTGATTTGCTGAAATCAAAACAGGGACGTAATCGTCTGACGGAGAGTCAGATAGTGTTTGCGAGTGAAAATATCTGTGCTAAACTTAGCCTCCAACTAACATACTGGCGAGTAAAATCAGACAATTTATTAGCCATTGGCTAATATTAGACATCATTTAGTAGCCAGAAGGAAGATTTATTGTTATTTACCCTCCACGGTGGCCTTACCGCCACAACACAAACTCACCCACATTTGGCTGGTGTGAATGTGTGTGTGTGTGCGCGCACGTGTGTGAGTGAATGTGAATGTGTGTGTGTGTGTGTGTGTGTGTGCGCGCATGTGTGCGCGTGTGTGTGTGTGTGTGCATGTGTGTGTGTGCGCATGTGTGTGCGCATGTGTGTGTGTGTGTGTGTGTGTATGTGCGCATGTGTGTGAGTGTGTGTGTGGTTGTGTGTGGTTGTGTGTGTGTGTGTGTGTGTGTGAGTGTGCGCGCATGTGTGTGAGTGTGTGTGTGGTTGTGTGTGTGTGTGTGAAACTGACCCACAGCTGGTCGTCGTGTCCTGGAGGACTCTTCTTGATGAATGCACCGTAATACGTGGCGATGTTTCTGTGATGAGAGTATTTCTTCAGCATGTTAATCTCCAGCTTAATCTCCTCTTCTTCATCCTGAGGACACACACACACACACACACAGCAGGAGTTTGTCTGAGTACAGATGTGCAGTACTTCCTGTTGTTCATTGATTCACTGGTTTTGTTGGACACACTGTGAGCTGTGTGCACTTACTTCAGTCACGTCCATGACTTTGATGGCCGCCAGCTGCCCGGTTTTGACATGTCGACCCTGATCAGAAACACAGAGCAAATCAGTTAGAAAGAAGCAGATGAATGGATGACAGCAGGGTCAGTGCCGCTGTATGTGAACGGACAGGAGTTCTCTTCACTGTGAACAGCCCTGATCCTGATCCTGATCCTGAGCCTCGACTCATGTGCTTCAGACAAACTCACAAACTCAGCGGCTCAGGCTGATCTGCTCAAACCAAATGAACAGCTTCGAGAGCAGAGATAACGTTAAGAATAGCTCACATCCATGAGGCGGAGGAAAGAACCACAAATATAAAAACAGCACCAGCACAAAACAACTCACTGACACTAATGGAAGAACAATCACAACTTCACAGGACTGTGTGTTATTTATCAACTCAACAGAACTTTCTTGTCCTTTCTGCAGGTTTTACACAAACCTTTATGTCTATTTGTCTTTCACACTGTCAGCTGTCTTCTTTTACCCATGTTTCTGGTGTAAATGATGAGCAGTGAGGTTAAACGACATCAGATCTGAACTGATATACAGCAGAAACTAACGAGTGTCACTCTTATTTCCCTCTTCAGTACTGTTTACAGTTTTCAACTCAATTCAATTCAATTTTATTTGTATAGCGCGCAAAGCAACTTTATAGAAAATTACGTTTCTACAATATTTAGTAGAAGCTTATAAGTGGTGACTGTCAGTTTGTGTGCATTTGACAGGATTTTTCAGATGAACATTATTACCAGCAGTTATTATATGATGCAGTCACACTTGTAGCAATATTTGTTAGTTCTGTTGTTGATTCAGGGTCAGCATCATCTGGGGTCCTCTGAGGGTCAGCATCATCTCTTCTCAGGTGTTCTGGATCCAGACTGGAGCTTGTCTAAATCCTAGTTACCTAGTTCACCAAGCATTACTTGACTGCTTGGTGAAAGAGATGTGTTTTTAATCTAGATTTAAACAGAGAGAGTGTGTCTGAACCCCGAACATTATCAGGAAGGCTATTCCAGAGTTTGGGAGCCAAATGTGAGAAAGTTCTGCTTTGAAAGGATCTGTACTGTTTAAAGTTCTCTATAAATGTATATGGCATGTCCTGAGGATGACGGGGTGTGTTAGCTGCTAAACTAGCATGGACTCATCATAACAGGCTGATTTCTTCAGAAGATTCAGCACTGCTAGTCAAACTACAGACAGCATTGAGTCACTCAGGTTTAGCATCCCCTGCCATGACAAATCCACTGCTTGTGACATTTCTACACAAATTCAGCCTTACTGCTGGTCAGAAACTCTTTCTGTCAAATCTCCGTTCTCCAATATCAGTTCTGGGTGGGGATTTTAACTGCGAGACATGTCCCTGTCTACACTTTCATACTCAATAAAACCAGCACTTTAACATGTGCACCAGTCATCATCAGAAGTATGGTGTGTGCTTTGATCTTTCAAAGCATTTCAAAGAGATTTGAGAACAAGACCTTTCTCAGGGTATATACAGCAATCCTTAAGTTAAATTTACTACTTTTTAATACCTTTTTCACTACCTTCAGAATATTTTTTAAAACCATCACGACACTGAATTGCAAGTGTTAATCAGCGACCTTTCTATTATTTACACAGATTTTGACATATATAAAATACAAAAAATAATAGATTTAGAGACTGATGTTGACAGCATATTGCACATTTATTTCACTTAGTAAATAAAAATAAATCAAATACCATAAAATGTGCAATGGAGAAAATGGATAGACCGAACAATAAGCCTGCCTGTTAGTGTTGTCACGGTACCAATATTTCAGTATTCGGTACCGATACCAGTGAAAATCCACGGTTCTCGGTACCAATTTCGGTACCAAAGCAAAACACAAAAATTTGCTAATAAAAAAAAAAAACTTTTTAGCACTAAAAATAAAACCAATGCCATTCTTTATACTTATTTAGAATTGTGTTTAAAGTTTTTCTACAAGTTATATAATTATGAAAAACAGTAAACAAGTTTCACCCAAATTTAATTTGTCTTTTAATTTATCAAATTTAAACATTTTATGTTTGGTAAATAAAGGGGATTTGCTATTAAAATTAAAACATGGGAGAAATATTGAGATTTTTTTTTTTTTTTTAAATAAAGTTTTTTATTTTTTTGCAACAGTGTTAGCAGTATCACATACGTTTTACTAAATAATAGTAATATTTCTAGCACAATGCCCTTATGTAAAAATTTTCTTTTAGGCCTAATGAATGCATATTTGTCATTTTGAAATTTCTATTTGCCCATTAGCTCCGCCCACTACCGGAGAAACCGGTATGTCTTCTGATTTTTCGAAAATATTTTGACAGGAGAAGACAACATATGCTGAAATTAATGCAAGCGTCATGCGCTTCAGTCTATGTAGTAAATAAACCTGCACGTCTCTGTCATTCATTAATTCACACAGAGACGCGCAGAACATGGATTTATATTTCAAACAACTTTTGCGGCTTAACATTTACAGATACTGGTCCATATGGAGATTTGATTTGATTAATTTATGCATTCACAAATTCCATGACTGTCCATATTAAAATGTAAGTTTCATTTACATGACTGGATTTTGAGATTCCGTACTCCTTTTCTGCTTCGCGGAAATCATAGCGTTGTATGCGTCAAGAACCATAGACAGTAAAAGAAATGGACACAGCGACCCCATTGGAACTCAATTGAGACAAATGAAGCCCAGTTTTAGCGTTTTTTAGCACTTCCGTTTCTGACGCGCAGACTCAAACGAAACTTGACGACGTCAGCAACCTGTCTGACAGCTGTAAATCTTCTAGTAGCTGTGCGTGCAAACTGCCATCGTTAATCTTGCAGAGACGGCGAGCTTGAGCGGGGAGTTCTTTGGCGTGAGTGAGCAGGAGTAAGTATTCTGATTAATTATTTTGTATAGTATTTTAAAATGTAACGCCAGTACGCCATATTAAGTTAATTGCCTGCGAGCTTCTCCTCCTGTCTGTACGGTAATGCGACAGAGAGCCGAGTGGTTATGACGCAATCGTTAGCCTATTTTTTACAAAAACTGTTCATACGGGGCCATAATGTAACATAGAAGGTAATGGAGCCCTTTATACATTCTCGTGTATCTTTAGAAATAAATAATGGACCAACAGAGTCTTTAAACGCCTCAGATGTAAAGTTATTCGCTGTCAAAGTGACGCCAAAATGAATGGGAGTCAATGGGATGCTAACGCAAGTGAAGTTCTGCTAAAAGATGGCAGCCCCCACCCGACTTCAACTTCCGGTCGAGTTCCTTGCCCCTTGTCAAGAACCGGGTTTGAACGGGACCTCGGTACTACCGGTCGTTAACCCAGCTATTAGAAAACTTGCATTTGTCCATGAAGACGACGATGGTTGTCCAGTCATTGAAGATATGCCTTGAAGCAAGTCTAAAATAAAACGTAAGCCAGCCACTTCTGTTGAGCGCGCAGTGTTCTGAGATGATGCCGAACGACCACTGAATATGACGTCAGCATGAGACGGAGACGGAAGATCTTTGATTATGTGCCCAGATATGCTAAAGCCCATATAAACGAACTAACACGAACGCAGATAGAATTTCAATCAGAATAAGACACCTGATAGTCTGGAAAAAATAATACCTAATTTGGAAAAAAATAATACCTCTGAGACCACATTTAACACTTTTAATGGCCTTAAATTTGACCATTTTGATTTATCACTTTTTAATACTTTTTAAAACCCCGCGGACACCCTGTTTCTACTCTATTTCAGATGACCAGTGTTCATACATCTCACACATGCACCAACATTCTGAGGGGCGGTGGCCCAAACCAAAAAAGGGGCACTGTGGTGTGGGTGCTTGTTACAAATATACAAATTAAAAGAGACTGCACTGTTTCTTGCCAAATGTACACTTTTACCGTCATCATGTGATCATGTGTTTTGGAACCACCCATCATTTCTGCAAGACTGTGAAAGGAGAAACACACGGGAGCAGTGGAAGGCACACATTTACTCTAAAAACTTTTTTTGGGGCTTGTCAAAGTACAATTTTAACATAACAGATGTAATGGTTTTTACACCAAATCAGGTTAAACTTATCCAGGTCTAAAATATTTATGATACATATAGGTGATTTAGCAACATAAAACCCATGCAAATCCTTTAGCTAAATATTTGCTTGAACTGGTTATCAAAAGTGGTTATTAAAAAAAAAAAAAAGGCAACTATGGGGCAAAGTGAGCCAAATGCTGTGGGGTAAATGGAGTCAGCATTTTATTTGACCCCACCATAAGGCACTGTGGTTCAGTTAAATCTCTAAATTATAAACTGGTATTTTAATGTGACATTACTGGTTTAGTTTATCATATAAACATATATTGTAGTTTATTTGATAGGGACAGTGTACACATGCACCAAATCCTTCTCTGATAAGAACCAGAACATGCTTTTCATCACATTATAATCAGATATATCTCACCTGTAGTCACTAATGTCCAACAAACTCTCGGTTTAGTCTGGTCTTAGGAAGGATACAACTTTAGTCTTCAACATATGGTTTCAGAAATGCAAACAATTAAATATTGAAATGTAAACATAATTTGGTTGGTTTTATGTTGTTAAAGTTAACTTTATAAAAATAAATATGACGGTTTGAGAAAGGAAATTATTCAATTAGTTTTTTAATTATTAAATATTTCACATTGGTTTGAATCAGATTTGATCAGATGGTCATTTTACACCCAGATGGTGCATCTTACCCACTGCCTCAACTAGGGTCAACTTACCCCTAACCCCGGGCAAACTGAGCCCAGGGAACACTTCTTTAAGAAGCCATATTTTAAGAACTCTTTGTAATGGATACATTCTGATCATTTAAAATGACAGGAATAGATTCATTAGACTGGGATAGATACTTTGATTATACTTCTGCATCATCTTAACTCATCTGAAGATGGCTGATCTTACCCCATTCTCACCTATAAGCATTAGACATTTAATTCAATATTTTACAGCATAAATCTATAGTATATACTAATAAACAACTAATTTAGAACTATTTATAGGCCTACTATCAATATGGTTTTAATTAAATGTGTTATAGATTACTAGTACCAAGACAAGGGTTTATAAAGTGAGAAATATACTTAAATACAAGAATTAAAGTGTGACAAACTGCTAAATATGCTATATGATGATTTACTGGCTGGCTTGTATTCATGTTTGCAATGTTGACCTGTCTTTAGCAACCTCCCTTCTGTTATTTACTGTATACTAGATCTGATCGTGTACAATAATTTGATTAGACATTCTAATTCTAAGACCATGGATA
Organism: Carassius auratus; assembly: GCF_003368295.1. Taxonomy (NCBI): domain Eukaryota; kingdom Metazoa; phylum Chordata; class Actinopteri; order Cypriniformes; family Cyprinidae; genus Carassius; species Carassius auratus. Next base: position 34,458,779 of record NC_039251.1, read on the forward strand.
TGAGAGAAAATCATTACTGACAAATACAAAAACAAACTAACATATGACTAATTCAGTGAATCATAAACTTTATTATTATAAAAGCCAGCGGGCAAAGCATTACAGTGGTCAATTCGAGAAAAGACAAACGTATTGATCAGCTTTTCAGCCACTGAAAAACACGGGACGCAGTCTTGCAATGTTTCTAAGGTGAAGAAATGATCCTTTAACCGTGTTCTGAACATGAGGACCAAAAGTTAAGTTTGAATCAAATATCACCCCCAGATGTTTTTATTTTGCTTTAAACTCCATAATAGACCCATCCATTTTAAGTTTAAAATTCTAGCTTTACGTATTTGATGGGGTGAACCAATCAGCATAACCTCAGTCTTGTCACTGTTGAGACAAAGAACATTTTGAGACGACCATATTTTTACCTCCAATATGCAATGTTCAAGAAAGGCAGCAGCCGAATTATCACCAGGTTTAGAGTGAATATAAGACAAACTTAAGACCAAGGGATCTTAAAAATTGCCCAAGGGGAAAAATGTACATACATCTGAACCCTGATGAACACCAAACTACACTGAGCCAATGTTGGACCTGTAACCACCCAGGGACACAACCTGCCTACGAACTGATAGATAAGACTGGAACCAATTTAAAGCAGTGTCAGTAATACCAAAAACTATTTCCAGTCGAGAGAGTAAAAGAGAATGGTCTACAGTGTCAAAGGCTGTGCTGAGATCGAGTAAAATCAGGATTGACAGAGAGCCAGAGTCAGCAGAAATTAACAAATCATTGGAGACTTGTTTAACTGTGTCAATACGTCATAAATAGAACAAGGCATCAGTTTAATGTAGGGTTTAGTTGAGTCGCGCCGCGTCCGGTGTAGAGTTACGCCCGTTTCACACATACTCCGTCTGCGGTGCGTATTTTTTTACGCACCCATGTTAATTAGTGGTGTAACGATACGCGTATTCGTATTGAACCGTTCGGTACGAGGCTTTCGGTTCGGTACGCGGTACACATTATGTAACCTAATGGTTTGTTGGACTTATTAATTATATATATTAAAAAAGTGAAATATAATGATATGCGTTCAACAAGGTAGCCCAATAACCCAAACAACGTAACAGGCAACGCCCCTGACACCCCCGAAGAAGAAAAAAACACCAGCTTATATGTTTATGTTAGGCTACTCAGCAGGCGCTCGCTCACTCAGTATGCGCTGAGTGAGCAGGCAGTTCATGCACGGTACGCGGTGGCCAGTAGCTTACAGGGAATCCAAAGTGCACCCAAACACCAGACCTGTTGGTTATTGGAGGATCTTCTATTTCTGGTCTGTTAAACGCATTAGACATTTTGCAACGAGCCTTCAGCGCGTGCTGAGTGAGCGAGCACCTTAGGGGCCGTTCACATATCACTCCTAAAAATGCGTGGAAAACGCTAAGCGCGTCTTTCTCCTCCTTTCCAAAGCGCTCGGACAGAAGCGCCCCTGAGGCGTCTGTCTTTGCTAAGCAACAATGACGTGCTCTCTCCATGAGACGCGGAAATTTCAGCAAAGGATAAATGGATTTGCAGCTCTAAAAATCGCTTGCAGTAGCTCTGCTACTAAATTTATTTTTAAAATTGCAATCCATATACAACTATGATCAGCTGATCCTTCATCTTGGCTGAGCTTTCAACGTTGTTACGGGAAAGGATGAAGCTGATTGGCTAGTTCTTGTCACATGACCCGCGGTGCGCTTGCGGCATTCTGAAAAGTTGAGATGTTTTTACATTTTGCTGTATCTAAAATGTACCGAACTGTGACATCAGTGTATCGTATCGAACCGAACCATGAATTTTATGAACCGTTACACCCCTAATGTTAACGGATTCCAGCGTTCACACTGCACATGGTTGCGGTCCGTCAGTGCGTTCCAGGAGCAGTGCGTCTGCAGCAGTGCGGCGATCGTTTACGTATCGAGTCTATTTGTGCTGTGCTGCATGCGCTGAATTAAAGTCACATTGTTCGCGGTACAAATAAACATGGATCGACACGGAAATAAAGTCATTTCACAATAAATGTATACTAATCGAAGCCTACTGTGTTTCACATGCAACACATGGGTTTTGGATTGATTTAAAACAAGAAAAAGAGCAACTTTAGAGAAACAAGGCAACATTATATATGCACTTTTATAGAGGCTGAAAAACAAAGTTATTTAAGACCCGTTGGATTGAGTGTAATAAAGATTTGATTTTTTTTTATTATAACTGTTTGTGATATCCTAACAAGAAAATTAGGCTAATGTTGTTTAAATGTGTTGCAGCTTGTTTCAGCAACTTATTATAAAAACCTCGCAGTCAAATGCATGAGTAATACGTTTGTTTATATTTGTATTTAAATATGTCTATGAAAGATTGTTACTGTACTGTGATGAAAGATATATATATTTTTAATAATGGACAAATGTTGTGTTTTGTGGCTTAGACCGATACGGATCAGTAGCGGACTGCAAACGCGTGCTGTGTGAGAGCACAATGAGTCCGTGCTGCTTCAGCACAACACACATAACACACTCGGACTGCAGACGCACTGCTGACGGAGTATGTGTGAAACAGGCGTTACAATCAGGGTTGTGTAGGAAAGGTCGGATCCAACAGCAGCTTTATTCTAACAAAGAGCATAGTCAGACAGGCAAAGGTTGTATACCAGCAAACAGTGTCCAGAGGGCAAGGAAAGACAATAATCCAAACAGGCAACCAATAAAGGCAAGCAGCAAAAGATCAAAGGCGAGATAAACAGGCTAGGGTCAGAACAACAAGACTACAAAACAGTACAGTACAAGTACAAGGCTTAACAATAATCAACAAAGTGTGTGTGGATGTGTGTAACTGAGACTGATTAGGTGATGAGAGACAGGTGATTGCAATTGATGAGTCTTGGCAAAGGATTATGGGAAATGTAGTCGAAGGTGAAGTGGCAAGAGTCTGATATGGAGTGCCCTTTAATGAAGCTCGCAGGCACTCCAGCCGGAGATCGTGATATAGACAGTGTCCTGATTATAATGTGTTCTGCTGTGTTCCCACTGTGTTCTCTGCTGTGAAGTTCAACAAATCAGTCAATATACTACTGTGATTGTAGTTTTTTAATAAAAATGTCATTCATATCAATTTATCCCTAATTTCATCATGACCTAGGCCTGGTCTACAGAAAATAACATTTATGTTTAATCTATCTAATATTGTGTTGGTCATACTATACAACGATTTTTAGCTCTTCTTTGTTGAATAATACAGAACATAAAGAGCTTTAAAAAATAATTGCATATTACATTTCAATATTATTAAAAAAAAAAAAAAAATCACAATTATATTATTTTCTAAAATCATTCATCCCTACCAGTTAGGCACATCAACCATAACTCCTTCAAAAACAGCTAGAAGCCTTGGAGTTATGATTGATGATCAGCTGACTTTCTCAGACCACATTGCTAAAACTGTCTGATCCTGCAGATTTGCTTTATTCAACATCAAGAAGATCAAGCCCTTTCTTTGGGAACATGCTGCACAACTCCTTGTTCAAGCTCTTGTTCTGTGGCTGGACTATTGCAATGCTCTCTTGGCAGGTCTTCCAGCCAATTCTACCAAACCTTTACAATTAATTCAGAACGCGGCAGCAAGATTAATTTTTAATGAGCCGGAAAGAATACACGTCACACCTCTGTTTATCAATTTGCACTGGCTTCCAATAGCTGCTCGCATAAAATTCAAGGCATTGATGTTTGCCTACAAAACTACCACTGGCTCTGCACCCATTTACCTAAATTCGTTACTTCAGACTTATGTGCCTCTAGAAGCTTGCATTCTGCAAGTGAACGTCGCTTGATTGTTCATCCCAAAGAAGCAGAAAGTCACTTTTACGGACTTTTAAATTAAATGTTCCCTTCTGGTGGAGTGAACTCCCCAACTCAATCCGAGCAGCTGAGTCCTTAGCCATCTTCAAGAATCGGCTTAAAACACATCTCTTCCATCTTTATTTGACCCTCTAACTTTAACACTCACTGTTCTAATTCTATTCTTTAAAAATCTAACTACCTTTCTAATCTTTTTGTATTCTATTTTCTTTTCATTTATTATGCAATTGTATAAATAAGACCTAACAATAGCTTGCATTATTCTTTTTCTATTCTATCTGTTTTCTTTATATTATATTATTTAAAATCCCATGCTACGTGTACTGTGTTAACCTAACTGAGACTTGTTATAGCACTTATATATCATTGCTCTTTTTGTTGTTTTTGATTGCTTCCACT
>NC_039251.1:34468061-34483061 GCF_003368295.1 Carassius auratus
CATAATGAAACGTGCACTTTAGATGCCCGTATAATGCTTAATAATAATAATTTGAAAAACTATTCCATAAATCCCAGAGGTGTGGAGTATCAAGTCAAGTCAAGTCACCTTTATTTATATAGCGCTTTAAACAAAATACATTGCGTCAAAGCAACTGAACAACATTCATTAGGAAAACAGTGTCTCAATAATGCAAAATGATAGTTAAAGGCAGTTCATCATTGAATTCAGTGATGTCATCTCTGTTCAGTTTAAATAGTGTCTGTTTTTATTTGCAATCAAGTCAATGATATCGCTGTAGATGAAGTGACCCCAACTAAGCAAGCCAGAGGCGACAGCGGCAATGAACCGAAACTCCATCGATGACAGAATGGAGAAAAAAACCTTGGGAGAAACCAGGCTCAGTTGGGGTCAGTTCTCCTCTGACCAGACGAAACCAGTAGTTCAATTCCAGACTGCAGCAAAGTCAGATTGTGCAGAAGAATCATCTGTTTCCTGTGGTCTTGTCCTGGTGCTCCTCTGAGACAAGGTCTTTACAGGGGATCTGTATCTGGGCTCTAGATGTCCTGGTCTCCGCTGTCTTTCAGGGCAGTAGAGGTCCTTTCTAGGAGCTGATCCACCATCTGGTCTGGATACGTACTGGATCCAGATGACTGCAGTGACCCTCTGATCTGGATACAGACTGGATCTGGTGGCTACAGTGACCTCGGAACGAGAGAGAAACAGACAAATATTAGCGTAGATGCCATTCTTCTAATGATGTAGCAAGTACATCGGGTGTTATGTGAAGTGTTTCCGGTTTACCTAATTAATGCAGCCTAAAAAAACGGATTTGGATATTAAAAGCATATTAGTATGTTATGTGTAAGCCAGGTTAAAGTGATGGGTCTTTAATCTAGATTTAAACTGCAAGAGTGTGTCTGCCTCCAGAACAATGTTAGGTAGGTTATTCCAGAGTTTAGGCACCAAATAGGAAAAGGATCTGCCGCCCGCAGTTGATTTTGATATTCTAGGTTTTTATCAAATTGCCTGAGTTTTGAGAACGTAGCGGACGTAGAGGAGTATAATGTAAAAGGAGCTCATTCAAATACTGAGGTGCTAAACCATTCAGGGCTTTATAAGTAATAAGCAATATTTTAAAATCTATACGATGTTTGATAGGGAGCCAGTGCAGTGTGGACAGGACCGGGCTAATATGGTCATACTTCCTGGTTCTAGTAAGAACTCTTGCTGCTGCATTTTGGACTAGCTGTAGTTTGTTTACCAAGCGTGCAGAACAACCACCCAATAAAGCATTACAATAGTCTAACCTTGAAGTCATAAATGCATGGATTAACATTTCTGCATTTGACATTGAGAGCATAGGCCATAATTTAGACATATTTTTGAGATGGAAAAATGCAGTTTTACAAATGCTAGAAACGTGGCTTTCTAAGAAAGATTGCGATCAAATAGCACACCTAGCTTCCTAACTGATGACGAAGAATTGACAGAGCAACCATCAAGTCTTAGACAGTGTTCTAGGAGTACAGAGTTTTAGGTCCTATAATTAACACCTCTGTTTTTTCAGAATTTAGCAGTAAGAAATTACTCATCATCCAATTTTTTATATCGACTATGCATTCCATTAATTTTTCAAATTGGTGTATTTTCACCGCACCGAGAAGAAATATAGAGCTGAATATCATCAGCATAACAGTGAAAGCTAACACCATGTTTCCTGATGATATCTCCCAAGGGTAACATATAAAGCGTGAAGAGTAGCGGCCCTAGTACTGAGCCTTGAGGTACTCCATACTGCACTTGTGATCGATATGATACATCTTCATTCACTGCTACGAACTGATGGCGGTCATATAACTACGATTTAAACCATGCTAATGCACTTCCACTGATGCCAACAAAGTGTTCAAGTCTATGCAAAAGAATGCTGTGGTCAATTGTGTCAAACGCAGCACTAAGATCCAATAAAACTAAGAGAGAGATACACCCACGATCAGATGATAAGAGCAGATCATTTGTAACTAAGGAGAGCAGTCTCAGTACTATGATACAGTCTAAATCCTGACTGGAAATCCTCACATATACCATTTTTCTCTAAGAAGAAATATAATTGTGAGGATACTACCTTTTCTAGTATCTTGGACAGAAAAGGGAGATTCGAGATTGGTCTATAATTAACTAGTTCTTTGGAGTCAAGTTGTGTTTTTTGATTAGAGGCTTAATAACAGCCAGTTTGAAGGTTTTGGGGACATATCCTAATGACAATGAGGAATTAATAATAGTCAGAAGAGGATCTATGACTTCTGGAAGCACCTCTTTTAAGAGCTGAGATGGTATAGGGTCTAACATACATGTTGTTGGTTTAGATGATTTAACAAGTTTATACAAATCTTCCTCTTCTATAGTAGAGTGTGTCCTTCTGTATGCGAATGTTGCAGCTTTAAAGCCCACTGGAGGGGCTACAACACTGAGGATGAATGACGTCATCCATACACTAGACCAGCGGTCGCTTCACTGTGCCAGTAAGCCCCTCCCCCTCCCCACACCCTGCCTCCTCAGTTATGGTTGTTCTTCAGAGAGGGATAACATCTTAAAATGAGTGGAACGGTTAATCACTGCTTAATTTCATTCTGATCATTTTTAATGAATTCAGAAAAGACAAAATAAGTGTTACTGTGAACTTCAAAAATTTAGACACTTCCTGTCTGTTGACTTGTTAGCTGTGATGCTAATGTTAGAGGTTTATGTGGTGGTAATTGTTGAAGAATCAAAACAACATTCGTCCATATTTCAGTAATTTTTTCAAAGATGATATGCCTATTTAAATATTATAACAAAATGGACTGCATTTATATAGCGCTTTCAACAGACCACATGGCCATCCAAAGCACTTTACAATTTGCCTCACATTCACCCATTCACACACTCATTCATACACCGACTGCGGTGTCTGCCATTCAAGGCACATCCAGCTCGTCGGGAGCAGCGTGGGTTAGGTCTCTTGCTCAAGGACACCTCAACACTTGGTCAGGTGGAGCCGGGGATTGAACCACCAACCTTCCAGTTTGTAGAACCTACATGAACCACTGAGCCTTATAAAGGAACTTCGTAAATGACCGTTATACCTAATTACAGCCTAAATAGAGCGTTCTTTGTACCATAACAATATATGGAATAAAAATGTAAAATAGATATCATATATTTATTAGTTCATTTATGACATCAATTCGACTCAAGCCATTCTTAATTATTTAATGTAACAGAAAATACGTTTGTGCCATTAAATATTGCGGCAGAGTTATAAACAGTAAATGGCAGAGTTCTTTGACTCTTTTCTCCTCTGATTTGACTTGTTCTGCTTCATTTTTGTGCAGGAAGGTGCTCAATTGAGCAGACACAATTTTTTTCTAAAATTTTAGACATAAATGGAAGATTTGAAATAGGCCTATAATTTGCCAGTACACTAGGATCTAGTTTTTGTTTCTTAATAAGAGGCTTGATAACCGCCAGCTTGAATGGTTTTGGGACGTGTCCTAAAGATAACGACGAGTTTATGATATTGAGAAGCGGTTCTTCGGCTACAGGTAACAGCTCTTTCAGTAATTTAGTGGGTACAGGATCTAATAAACATGTTGTTGGTTTAGAGACAGCGATAAGTTTATTTAGCTCTTCCTGTCCTATGGTTGTAACAGTGTTGTAGTCGAGACCGACTCATTCGAGTCCGAGTCCAGATCGAGTCCAGAGAGATTGGGTCTGAGACAAGACCTAAAGAAATCTTCAAGAGTATGTAAAATGTATGATGGAAACAATAAAGGGTAAAAGGGCCACATAGTATGTGGTGTAAAGGTAATTTTATTAGAATTATGAATTGTTACTTGTCAATATTAAGTGCTCATTTTCACATAACATCGTTGTACCACTATACACATCCATATAACCTTTCTAGTACACATAATATTACTGTACGACTCTATATTGTAATTCTACATAACACTTATAGTACAAGTAACATTACTGTACCACTATACCTGTAAATGTTCAACTGTAACAGCTTTTACATAACTTTTAACCTTGACGCTTAACTAATGACTGCTAATATCCTGAAAATGTCTTGGATTATGTGCACTTTAGATGTTGTGAAGATTAAAGATGGGCATAATTACTTTTCAAAAAAATAAGTGAGGAGACCATCCTGCTACCCAACCAAGCACGATGTGGTCTCATGATCAATCCACCCAGACTAAAAACTCTCTCTATTGGTGCAGAGGAAGCGGGGACTGACAAAAGTTACCATTTCATCACTTTCTGTAACAGCAACGGATAATCTAATGCTAATTTCACAGGATGGTGGGTTTTAATGCAGGGTAAAATACACACTAGTCTAAGTTTTTCTTTGTTACGGAGTGCATACACACAAGAGCCGACTGACTGTCCAGGAAAATTTCATGCAAAAGTGTGTATGTGCAAGGGGAAGAAAGCTGGATGAAATGCCATATAAGTTCAATGCCTTCTGTCAGACATTTTTTGGGGGGGAGATGTTTAGTGTTGAGACAGTCAGTCTGTGTCTGTATTCATTATATAATTTAATTAAACAATATTTGTTTTTTTTTCTGTGACCATTTTGTCCTACTTTGTAAAAATAACACAGTTGAGAGAAATAATGTAGCAATGTGGCTTTCTGGAAAGCGGGATCACTACAGGCGGATGGCAGGAGGGTAACTTAAGGCCGGTGACACACTGGCTGCGTGGCTTCTCTGCTGCGTGCCAGAAGCGTGGTGGCTGCTTTGCGTTTTCTGTGTCTTTACACACCAGAAGCGTTTCTGATGCAGCGCTAGCACGCTGCTTCTGCTGTAGGTGACATAGAGAGAGGCCGCCGAAAAACCAGGCTCTTGCAAAACAGAGTATGTTTGACAGGTGCAATATTTGAAAATCGATAATTATTTATTTATTTTTTTAATTACATTTATATCTGAATTTATGCCAACCTATAGACTTTCAAATATCAAAATGTCATGAATTAATATATATTTGTGTACATAATGACACAAGTGACATATAAACATATTTTCCTAGTTTATTTTGCCTGGAAACACTTCCAACACGCGTGTTCGTGTGAAAATAGGCGTCGGTTCTATTTCTAGCATGCACGCGTTTTCCGCGCGGCTCGAGCTGCGCCTGGGATGCGCGTCTCACGCAGGCAGTCTGCAAGATCTAACTGTTAACATGGGAGCCGAATTAAAAACAGACACGCCACGCAGCTGAGGCGCTTGCGCCACGCATCCAGTGTGTCGCTGGCCTAACGTCTCACGTCAAAAGAAAATCACCAGTCATTGGATGTATCAATCATACATCAATTTAAAGAAACATTAACATACAGTAATAATCATGAAATATTTTGATTGGGACTCGAGTGGACTCGGGCATAAGTCCGATTCCTAATATGTTCGAGTCCGAGTCAATACCGAGTCAAAATGCACACGAGTCCATGACAAGACCGAGACCATTAAAATACGGTCTCGAGACCGAGTCCAAGACCGAGTCCGAGTCTCGAGTACTCAACACTGGGTTGTAAAGCACTGCAGTTTATCTTTGGGTGCGATGGATGAAACTGAAGTGTTAGATGCTGTAGAATCTACATTCGCTATTGTATTTCTAATGTTATCTATTTTATCAGTGAAGAAATTCATAAAGTCATTACTATTTAACGTTGGTGGAATATTAGAATCAGGTGGCATCTGGTAATTTGTTAATTTAGCCACTGTGCCCAGCCCAGCGCCACTGTCCAAGATGGCCGCCGGCCCAGCGACACTGACAAAAATGGCCGCCGGTCCAGCGCCACGGCCCAAGATGGCTGCCGGTCCAGAACTATGGCACAAGATGGCTGCTTATCCATCGCCTCTGTACCGGATTACAGCCACCATTGACCCTCCAGAGTCAAGTCAGTTTCCTGTTGACCTTTCAGAGTCGAGTCAGGTGTTCGTGGACCCTCCAGAGTCAGGGTTAGTCACCATTGACCCTCCAGAGTCGATTCAGGTTCCAGTTGACCCTCCAGAGTCGAGTCATATTCCCGTTGACCCTCCAGAGTTAAATCAGGTTACAGTTGACTATCCAGAGTCGAGTCAGGTTCCGGTTGACCCTCCTAAGTCGAGTCAGATGCTAGTGGACCCTCCAGAGTCAGGGCTAGTCACCATCGACTTTCCAGAGTCAGAGTCAGTCACTGCTGACCTTTCAGCGTCAGGGTTAGTTCCTGTTCACCTTCCAGAGTCGAGTCAGGTGCTCTGGGACCCTCCAGAGTCAGGGTTAGTGACCGTTGACCTTCCAGAGTCAGGGTTAGTCACCTTTGACCTTCCAGAATTAGGGCTAGTCACTGTTGACCTTCCAGAGTCAGGACTAGTCACCATTGACCTTCCAGAGTCAGGGTTAGTCACCTTTGACCTTCCAGAATTAGGGCTAGTCACTGTTGACCTTCCAGAGTCAGGACTAGTCACCATTGACCTTCCAGAGTCAGGGCTAGTCACCATGGACTTTCCAGAGTCAGAGTCAGTCACTGTTGACCTTTCCGAGTCGGGTTAGTTCCTGTTCAGCTTCCAGAGTTGAGTCAGGTGCTTGGGGACCCTCCAGAGTCAGGGTTAGTCACCGTTAACCTTCCAGAGTCAGGGTTAGTCACCTTTGACCTTCCAGAATTAGGGCTAGTCACTGTTGACCTTCCAGAGTCAGGGCTAGTCACCATGGACTTTCCAGAGTCAGAGTCAGTCACTGTTGACCTTTCAGAGTCAGGGTTAGTTCCTGTTCAGCTTCCAGAGTTGAGTCAGGTGCTCGGGGACCCTCCAGAGTCAGGGTTAGTCACCATTGACCTTCCAGAGTTAAGCCAAGTCACTGGTGATCTTCAAGGACAGAGTCAAGTCACCGGGGTTCTTCATGAACAAATGAAAGTCACCAATAATCTTCATGAGCAGAGTCAAGTCAGCATTGATCTTCTGGAATCCAGTATAAACCCCATGGTGTTACCAGAGTCTCGTCACTTCTCTGTGGAAATGCCAGAGCCTCTCCACATCTCTGCTGAACTGCCAGAGCCTCTCCACATCTCTGCTGAACTGCCAGAGCCTCTCCACGTCTCTGCTGAACTGCCAGAGCCTCTCCACGTCTCTGCTGAACTGCCAGAGTCTCTCCTCATCTCTGTGGAACTTTCAGAGGCTCGTCACGTCTCAGTCGAGCTCTTTATTGTCCCAGAGTTTCTTTTGGTCTCCTCCCCCTTTTTAAAGCATAAGCATTGTTTAAATACCTCATTGGGGAGTTACATTTACATTAGGAGAGGAATTTATTTAATTCATGGGAGAATTCAAGTCACCAGTGATCTTCATGAACAAATGAAAGTCACCAATGATCTTCATGAGCAGAGTCAAGTCAGCATTGATCTTCTGGAATCCAGGATAAACCCCATGGTATTACCAGAGCCTCTCCACATCTCTGCTGAACTGCCAGAGCCTCTCCACATCTCTGCTGAACTGCCAGAGCCTCTCCACATCTCTGCTGAACTGCCAGAGCCTCTCCACGTCTCTGCTGAACTGCCAGAGTCTCTCCTCATCTCTGTGGAACTTTCAGAGGCTCGTCACGTCTCAGTCGAGCTCTTTATTGTCCCAGAGTTTCTTTTGGTCTCCTCCCCCTTTTTAAAGCATAAGCATTGTTTAAATACCTCATTGGGGAGTTACATTTACATTAGGAGAGGAATTTATTTAATTCATGGGAGAATTCAAGTCACCAGTGATCTTCATGAACAAATGAAAGTCACCAATGATCTTCATGAGCAGAGTCAAGTCAGCATTGATCTTCTGGAATCCAGGATAAACCCCATGGTATTACCAGAGTCTCTCCACATCTCTGCTGAACTGCCAGAGTCTCTCCACATCTCTGCTGAACTGCCGGAGCCGTTCCACGTTTCTGCTGAACTATCAGAATCTCTCCTCATCTCTGCGGAACTTCCAGAGGCTCGTCACGTCTCAGTCGAACTCTCTGAGCACCCGACTGATCCTGTTGTGGCCTCGGAGGCTACTCTTAACATGTTCATGTTCTAAGTTTCAGACTTGCCCAACCAGACTTGTTCCCCTGTTTGTCCGGCCACACGGTTGTGGTGGTCCTCTGTTCCGCCCTGGGGGGCGTCCATACCGACCACATGTTTTGGTGGTCTTCTGTTCTGCTCTGGGAGGCGTCAAGTGATGTCCTTCTTGGACTTGTGTTTTTGTGTTTTTTTTTTGTTGTTCTGTCTGTGTCTTTCTTTCTGTTTCCTCCTATGGACCTGGCCTTCAGTCCCTCCCCCTGATCCTCCGCCGGTCCACCACCCTCCTGGACTCCTTGGTTTGTGTTGCACTTCTCTTGTCTCCGTTTTCCCATTTTACCTGGTCGACTTGTCTCTGTTTCCCCCATTTTACCTGGCCTTCCGTCCCTCCCCGTAGTACTCCGCCGCTCCACCTCCCTCCTGGTTTCTTTGTGTTTTGGTTTTCCCTTGGGTTCGGGTGGAGGGAATCTGGCAGCTGCTCAGTGGAGGAGGGGGTAATGTCATGCTGTCTAGTCTCTGTTTCCCTGGGTGTCCACTAGTGGGCTCACTTCCCCTTCGGCACTTCACCGTATTTGGATTACCATATTAAAATACCTGCAATTGGATCTCTCGCTCTCCCTGTGTCTTTCTAGGTACACGATCGTCACAGTGACATTTTGCTTGACTCCAAAAGAGTTTATTAGGTCAGTAAACACAAGTCCTAATGCATTATTTGTATTATCAACGTGAGTGTTAAAATCTCAGACAATTAGCACTTTATCAACTGTAACCAGAAGGTCTGAGAGGAAATCTGCTAATTATTTTAGGAATTCTGTATACAGAGCTAGGAACTATCAATGCCAGGGTGGGGACTTCAGCTTCCATACCAAGGAATTATTTGGGACACTTTCGATTGAGTTCCACATAAACCAGGTAAGGAACTGTCTGGTCATTGGCTCTCTCACTGTATAGCAGGTGTTCTATTGATTTCATGTGATGTCTTGATATATATCTTTCATAATAGGACATTGGAATTGTGGTATACCTATGATCCGGTATCTAAAAGACAGCTTATTTCTCTTCCTACAATGTGGATATTTACTATGCACCTGGTTCCTACAAATCCTGAAGCTACTTTACAACATGGATTTCTTTAAACATTCTGGTTGTGGCCATGTTTCTTTGGGCAATGTTCACTTTTTCCAGTCTCTCTTCACCCCACAACTGAGACTGATCTCAGTTTAAATTATGTGAACTAAAGCAGCTTGTCTGTCCTTAGCTCACTTTGCTTTTCTTATCTCTACAAGAGTTTGGATCATTCTCACAATTGACTGCTAGATGGCCATCTTCTCCACACTGGAAGCAATAACCAGGACGAGGTCTGTTGGTAGGATTCCAGGTGGGTATTCCCTGTTTATTCATCTCTGGGTTCATTATCTTAGGTCTGTATTTCACAGGGAAGTTTCTAGAAGCTGGAGAGTCAAACTGTTGTCCCAGCAACCTCCACAATTGGTTGAGGAGACCGCTATTCCGTTCAGCCTCTGTAACACCACCTCACCTGAGTAACATCACATGGAGACGATGTAGGTAGGTCGAAGGTTTTTCTCCCTGCTTCTGCAGAGCACTTATAAACTTCACTAGCAGCTCATGTTCATCTTCCACTGAGCCATACACAGAATTCAAACGTTCAAGGCATTGTGCTGATGAAGCATCTGAACCAACATGAGTTTGTTAGAGTTTGTTAACCCCAGAAAAGGGAAACTCTGTGTTTCCGGTTCCAGTAAAAGACAAAACTAAACCTCTCAGTAAGTTATCACAGTAACGAACTCTGTGACCCTAACCTGGTCGGAAGCAGGATTTCGTCATAATAATTTTTTTGGTCTCCTCCCCCTTTTTAAAGCATAAGCATTGTTTAAATGCCTCATTGGGGAGTTACATTTACATTAGGAGAGGAATTTATTTAACTTTATTTGCCATATCTACATGCATGTTTATTTGAGTACCACTTTTACATGATGTTCACTTGATAACATCTTGCTGTGACCTCTGGAAGTAACCCAATAATTAGAATTTCCTTTAGGTTTTCCAGTGTGGCTGGATGCATTGATGACACAAGCATATTCGTATTTTCACACTTCCCGAAAATGAAACTGATTACTGTATGGAACGCAAGTATACCAGTTTAAAGTGTCGTTAAGCACAAATTATTCACAATTAATTTGGTCATCTTTGTATCCTACAAATCTTTTCCTTGTTGGATTTTAATATTGGTATTGTGGCCATCTCCTCTTCATCTGTCAGTGATGCTGGTGCAGGCTCTGCTTGCATTTTACCAGTTAGAAGACAAATGTTTATTTCATTACACTAATTAAGAAATGTATGTTGGATTAAAAAAAAAAAACATTTCGCTTAATTGTTTGAAAGAGCATTAGACAATGTGGAAAAAGCTGCTGCACATCGAAATAGACACAGAATTATATATTTCAAATCTTTGTAAAGTCATGTCTACACCCATGAACCTTTTACACTTTTTACCTGACTGAATTATGTTTTTATGTTTATTTTTGTTATATTTGTTTATAGTTATTTTGCCCGTGGGATAGCCCACCATGAAAATGGATATAAGTTCAATAACTGTTTTCACCTCTGATATAATAGCAGTGATTAAGAATTAAAGTTACCTATTGCGTAGTACGCGGAAGTCTTCTTTTCGTGAGCTGTTGCCATGGTGAATCATAATTTTGTCGCTCCATTGATCATGGCTTTTCATAGTCAGGGTGCATGCGCTAAACTCAGAGTCAACACACTCAGAGTGGCTTGAACTAACTCTGTTCAGCTCTTCTGAAATCGAAAACTCAGAGTTTCCCATCTCAGGGGAAGTCAACTCAGAGTTCAAACTATCAAACTAAACAAGCAACAGGTGAGCAAAATCAACACGTAACCATGAAAACCACTGAGTAACTGCAAACAAATCAGAAACTAAGGAAACCTGAACTAAACACAGGAAGTAATGGAAACAGAAAATACATGTAAACATAAAGGTCCTCAGACTAAAACACACCATGACAATGTGCTGCATAAGAAATAAGTATTTTTAATTTGAACAAACTTAAGTCATTAAGAAAGGCCAAAAAGTATTGAGATTAAAATTTTGACATTTATGTTTTCTTTGTGTGTGTGTGTGTGTTTATTTTTAGACATAAATAAGGTCAACCCAGAAAGACACTTTGGCATCATTTTTCGTGAGAGCACAAGGCCCAGAATGATATGTGACAGATCTTCAACACGAGGCAGAAGACGAGGAGTTCGGCTGATTCACTCATCAGCGTCAGAGACCATAGTGTTCACTGCATGAAGCGGACCTCACCCCGACCTAGTGCTCAATGTGTGTGAGACCAACGAGCTCAGACGCCAAACCAGATGAACATGACAATCAGTGATGAGATCAATAAGCAGTGTCAGAAACACACAAGTGGAAGTGAACAGAAAATCAGGGCCTTTCAATGGAAAGTTACCGTGAAGCAAACATGACATTTTCAACATGTGCCCAGCTTATGGAGAAACATGTGAAGCACACACACACACACACACACATTGCAAAACAAAGATGATTTCTATGCTGTACCATTGATCAGAAATGTGCGGCACAGAAACACAAAGAGAAACAGATTGAAATTCTGCATGTGATGTTATGTCCAGCAGTGTGTTAAAGGCCCTGGAAGCTCCAAAAATACACTTCTTTACATATTCTGGCCACAAGATGGCAGCTGTGGGACAAGTTAAGCTTATCTTCTTCACACAGAACACAAACTGGTCAACAGAAACACACTGGCGATCCTTGGGTGCACAACCTGTGAATGTGAAAATAACAGATGAGCTAAAACTGCAGATGTACTGTTGAAAGACTTCTCTGAACAGACTACACTGGAGCTGTTTGCAAAGGTACGCTTCAGAAACGGGATGCAGTCTATTCCAGGGTTCAAGTACTTCATATTGGTGACTTTTTGAGCACTAATTTGTTCTAGTCTGCTGGTATCATAATGAAGCACCAAAAATATTTCATACAGTGGTGTCAAATATCTAACCAAGATCATGTTCCACCCTCTGTCCAAACACACAGAGCTTAGATTCACTAACAGCAGAATACATCTGTGACCTGCGCGGGCAAAATCAGACCCAGTCAACACATCTTCAGAAACGGGTTCTTGATTTCATCAAATCCCTTCAGAATGATGTGTGACTCGCTCAAATCAGATGACTGATTCAGAGGAAAACACAGTGAAAGAGTCCAAAGATAAATCACTCAGCACTGTTGGATATTTTCCTCCAAATCTTTTCATAATAATAATAATAATAATAATAATAATAATGTATTATTTGCACATCTGAAATCATGTTTTAAATATTTGTTCATGTTTTTGCAGCACCCAATCTGAAGTGCAGACTTAACGTGTTCATCTAACACTCAGGATTTTACTGTGTATATAATCTGTTAGTGACAGAGAGACTTCAGAGGATCACACCTACAGCAGACACTGTGTGCCAGCTACAGAACTAGCAGATTCTAAATATATAAATAAATAAATATATATATATGGTATAGTAAAAGCAGGACACTAGGGAGTGATGCCAGCTGATGAGGGATGGTGATGTCATCTGTTTTAAAGGGCTGTAACCATTAATCTTCATGAAGGGAAATTTAATCTCTAAAGTGAATTTTACTGCACAACTGTAGTGTTAAAAATAATATAGTTTTTAAAATATTTTGTGTTTTAAAACATTACACTTTAGATAAACAGTGGGTAAAGGACAGTGTGTATTTTTTATTATATATTTATACATGTGTGTGTGTGTGTATATATTAATGTAGCTAGTTATAGATTAAGAGTTGCTGTTAGATGACTTGCCATAGCGCTTTTTATGATACAAAATATTAATAAAAAATTATGTTTCTACAATATTTAGTAGTAGCTTATAAGTGGTGAATGTGTGCACGATGACAGGATTTTTGAGAAAAATGAATACAAGACGTAGTCAGCCAGACGATGAACATTATTACCAGCAGCATTAACAGTTATTATATGATGCAGTCACACTTGTAGCAATATTTGTTAGTTCTGTTGTTGATTCAGGGTTAGCATCATCTGGGGTCCTCTGAGGGTCAGCATCATCTCTTCTCAGGTGTTCTGGATCCAGACTGGAGCTTGTGTAAATCCTAGTTACCTAGTTCACCAAGCATTACTTGACTGCTTGGTGAAAGAGATGTGTTTTTAATCTAGATTTAAACAGAGAGAGTGTGTCTGAACCCCGAACATTATCAGGAAGGCTATTCCAGAGTTTGGGAGCCAAATGTGAGAAAGCTCTACCTCCTTTAGTGGACTTTGCTATCCTAGGAACGACCAAAAGTCCAGCGTTTCGTGACCTTAGGGTGCGTGATGGGTTGTAGCGTGGTAGAAGGCTAGTTAGGTACGCAGGAGCTAAACCATTTAGGGTCTTATAGGGAAGTGATAATTATAAGTAATATGATATATTTTTAGGAAAGCTGTCATTAAGAACACAATACACCCCAAGTTTATTTATATACAACATCATTCCAAAGGAACTTTACAGAAAATTAAGTTTCCAAAATATTTAGTAGTAGCTTATAAGTGGTGACTGTCAGTTTATGAAGATCCCAGCAGAAACAGAGAGACAGATAGAGACATAATTATTATATTCTTAGACATTTTTAAACACATTAATTAATAGATTATAATTAACATTAGACTCAATTAATTCATTAATATCAATCATAAATATATAATAAATCGTAATATTTTTTATATATAATTTGACATTTAAAAGTGCTGAACGTGTGTTCCTCAGTGTGCCTCGCTGAAGTTGGCACCATGCTTTTATTATGCGAGGATGGTCTGAGGATGTCGCACTTCCGCTTCCGCTTGCGTCACCTCTGGGTGCTTGGCAGGAGTTGACAGCTGATCGTCTGTGCACTAACTAGGTGAGTTCAACATGTGCTGCCTCGGGCACTGCGCCACACACACACACACACACACACACCTTCCTGGTATGTTCTGTAAATGATGTGAGAAGCGCGCGTTTGGCGTCATACGGATCAGTCTGTACTAATACTAACTAATAACTGCATGATGACATATACATGTATATAGTGCGCGCTCACAGAGATGCTGTGTCGTGACGTCAGAGTCTATCATGTATTGACGTTTCCTAAATATGGATCCATGGAGAGAGAGAGAGAGAGAGAGAGAGAGAGAGAGAGATGTGTGTGTGTGTGTGTGTGTGTGTGTGTGTGTGTGTGTGTGTGTGAGAGAGAGAGAGAGAGAGAGAGAGAGAGAGAGAGAGAGAGAGAGAGAGAGTGTGTGTGTGTGTGTGTGTGTGTGTGTGTGTGTGTGTGTGTGAGAGAGAGAGAGAGAGAGAGAGAGAGAGAGAGAGAGATGTGTGTGTGTGTGTGTGTGTGTGTGTGTGTGTGTGTGTGTGAGAGAGAGAGAGAGAGAGAGAGAGAGAGAGAGAGAGAGAGAGAGAGAGAGAGTGTGTGTGTGTGTGTTTCAGTGTGATCTGGCTCTGTGTGTGTGTGTGTGTGTGTATGAGAGAGAGAGAGTGAGTGAGTGAGTGTGTAAGTGCATTAAATATTATTATTGTGTATTAAGTTAATTCAGTGCACACAGACTGAAGTAGTTTAAGTCTTTGGCTCTTTTAATTGTGATGATTTTGACTCACATTTAACAAAAACCACCAATTCACTCTCAACAAATTAGAATATGGTGGCATGCCAATCAGATAATCAACTCAACACCTGCAAAGGTTTCCTGAGCCTTCAAAACAGTCTCTCAGTCTGGTTCACTAGGCTACACAATCATGGGGAAGACTGCTGATCTGACAGAAAACAATCACTGACACCCTTCGCAGGGAATGGACTGAGGCTGGGGTCAAGGCATCAAGAGCACCAC
>NC_039251.1:35184692-35308561 GCF_003368295.1 Carassius auratus
TCTAGATTGATTGTGGATATATCGCCTAGTGAACAAAGTAAGGGAGAAATTGGGATGTGAGATCCTATAGTGAGGGATAGAGATTCAATCACTTTTTCCCAAAAAATGCTAACTGTGGCACAATACCACAGGACGTGAACATATGTGTCTGGGTTATTTTGGGTGCACTGTGAACATGTTAATCCCATTTAAAAATATTTTTATATTTTATATTTTATTATTTGGTTAAATGAAATCTGAGTAGTTCTTTATACTGTATAAGTTGCAAGTTGGCATTTTTGTCATAAAGTAGATATTTTTGCAGATTTGTGTCCAGAAATCTGCATCAGGAGCAATAGATAGGTCTGATTCCCATTTAGCCTGTGGTCAGCATAATGTGCTGTCTGATTTTAGTATTCTTCTGTATATTTTGAAGAGTAGTTGTTAGAGGACGATATATTAATTAACTCTGAGACAGAAAGTGAAAGTTCTAGATTAATGGATGATTTATGGATAGATGATTTAATTTGTAGATATTCCAAAAACCATTACTCCTGATGTCATATTACTGGACCAATGAAAATGAGGCCAGATCTGCCCATGTGTGCAAATTAAGTGGTGTTTTATTAACTGTATAATCTGGGTTAATCTGAATGGGGTGTATTAAGATGGTGCAAGAGTGGAGTTAGTGATTTGGTGACATCCTCCAGGCTCTCAGAGCTGCTGTAGATAGTGCTTTGAGACAGGAGTGTTTTTTTGATTGTCTGACTACAGAAGGGAACATCTGAAATTTTAATATCCTTACAAATTGTTTGCTCAATATCTAGCCATATGTTTTCAGATGGCTTTGGGGGACTCCATTTATATATCTGCTGAAGCTGATTAGCCAGAGAGTAGAGGAAGAAATGTGGTGCTTCCAGTCCTCCTTGTGTTTTTGGTTTCTAGAGTAGATAGTTTAACTCATGGAGTCTTATTTTTTTCAGTAAAATTGGGCAATGGCTGTGTCTGAAGATTTAAACCTGGTGAGGGTGGGTTGTGTTGGTATCACTGAGAATAAATAGTTTAGTTTAGGGAGTATAGTCATTTTAATGACTGATATTCTGCCCATAATGGATAGAGATCCAGCACTGAAGCTCATCATTTATTGTTTTGACTAATGGGGTGAAATTAAGACTAACAAGCTCTGAAAGCCTGGGGGAAATATTAATTGTAATTTAAAAAATGTAATTAATAAAATATGTGATGTGTTTGGTGCATAAACGGAGAGATGATGTCTGGGATGTCACAGCAAAGCTAATGTGAAGATTTAATCCAGTTGACTGAATGTTTAGAAATGTGGGAAAATGAATTGATAAGTTGAATTGTTTCTTGTAATGATGATGGGATGGGATCTTGTACATACAGTAATATTTCATCTGTGTAAAGAGCTGTTTGTTTAATGTTTAAACTCCTTTTTGTTGGTTTTGATTGCTTTTGTTGTCCTCACTTCCTGCTTTGGATGAAAGCATCTGCTAAATGACTAAATGTCAATGAATCCATTCATTTATTAGGTCTTATATTATTATTATTATTCACATCCAAATATATGAATGCAGTCGGTCTGTCTCATAGTTATTTGCACATCAAGTGTGATATGAATCATATGTGTCGACGCAGCGTATAAACACCTTCGATCAAGAGCGCAGATTCTTCTTTAACGCTTTTAAACGTGAATTCATCAGAAGGTCACAGACACATCGCATGTGGCTTTGACGTCATGTCCGCGCTGACGCGCGCGCCCCCTAGAGGCGTCACAGCGCCGCGTGACGTCACTTCAGCACCGTAGAGGAGGAACAGCTCCTTCCGCTCGACTAATGAAGCCCAAATCCGCGATCAGCAGTCCACCCGACGGGATCCGGTGAAAGCACGCGCGCTCGGTGAGCGAGGAGAACGCGTTTACCGCGGAGGACCACAGCGGATCCACCCGTCTCCTTGACACCGCGACAGCAGCAGCATCCTCCGGAAATACGGTACTGCTCCATCATCGTCAGAGCTCGGGCCAGCCGCGGAGAGCGCTTGACTCGAGACGCGGTGTGTGTGTGTGTGTGTGTGTGTGTGTGTTTGATGCTGGGAGCGCATCCCTCGTTGCGGTACTTCACGCGTTCACACGCGCCATTGACGCACAATGACATCACATCTGAACGAACGCGTCCATTTACTGCACTTTCATCAGCGTTTGCGCGTTGCTTTTGAAGAGCCGTGTCGTGTAAGAACGCGTGCGCTTGTTATGCAACCCTGTGTTATTGTGCAGAGAGCGACGGAACGCGAGCGTGAGCGTCGGTTCGCGCGGAAGAGTGCGGTGTTTTCCATATTCAGAGTATATTTCATGCAGATATACAATAGACTCAGTGATGTCGCGTTGCAGTAAGCAGGGCCAGCCCGTGGGATTGTGGGTAAATCACAAATAACCTGTCTGTGAGCATCAGGGGTTTTGTTTAGAATGGATGAACACAGACCTGTACAGTACACTGAGCTGCCCTGTCACCATTTCATCTGAAATACATCCAGCAGTTCACCAAAAACAGCAGTGTGACCATGTTAAAACTGAGTCTAGATATTTATTTATTTATTTATTTGTTGCTTTGGATAAAAGTGTCTTCTAAATGCATAAAAAATATAATAACAAGCAGCTGCAGAGTTCTAACAGCAGTACAGTCCTGCAGTGTTGGGGATAACGAGTTACAAAGTAACTCATTACAGTAACTATATTACTTTTTTGGGTAGGAGTCGCTGTCCGTTTGTCCAGTGCTGAAATGTCATCTTACAGATGGCTTCATCGAGCACACACGCCTGGCCCTAAGTTAACGTCGGTCTGTGATGTGTATATCATTCTAGCTGCTGTGCCTGTGATTTGTTGTGCTGTGTGATGTGTTTCCCATACATTTATTTATTTTTGTAGACTCTAAACTAAACGATTTTCCAAAAGGCTTTGTTGAATAAACATGAGCATGTACTGCACGTTTAATTATAATAATAATTCCTTACATTTATATGTTTAAATATCAAAATGAGACACCGGTGTTTTTATATCGCTGTATTTCTGAAGGAAGACTTGCATGTTATATGCCTTATAACACAGCATTTGTGAGCGTAGCTCTGCTTCGTTTGTTGGGGAAACGTCTATTTCTCGAGCTTTAAAGCATCTCCTGCTTAACATTTCTTCCATGTTTATTTTAATAGTAAATCCCATTTTTTTACCAAAACATAAAGTTTGCTTAAATTTAAATATTTAATAGAAAATCTAAATGAATGTTTTATGCCTTAATTTGATAACCAGAAAATGTAAATAAACAACATAATTTCTGAGGAAAAAAAACAAAAACATTTCATAAGGCTTTTTTAAGAAAAATTTAATAAATGAAGTTGTTTTTATGCATTTAAATAATGACACATGCTAAAAAAAAAACCAAATCAAACATATGGTGAAGAAAAAATAAAACATTTCATAGGGCGATAAACATGTAATAAAAAAAAAAAAACTTTTTATAAATTGCTGTGAAAATGTATAAGTGTTATGATTTAAATTAATTAGACATTTGATTAATACAATTAAATTTAACCATTAAAAAAAAAATAAAACAAAAAAAAATGGAATCCAGAAAAATTTAAACGGAAAACGGAATTTGGAAAAATTCTCTAAAAAATTAAAAAAAAAAAGTCAAGTAATAAGTAGTGAAGTTACTTTTCAAATGCAGTAATTAGTAAAGTTATCTAATTACAGTTTACAGAAGTAACTAGTACCCCAACACTGGAACAGAATGCCACACCAAGGGCCAGTAAAATACAGGTACAGGCTCCCCCAGTAAAATACAGGTTTTTTGGCAGGGTTCCCCTGGTGAAATTCACATTTTAAGGGCTAAATATCACATTATTGGGGTTGCTTAAACCGCAGACATGAAAAACAACCCATGTTAAAGACAGCCCAATTCTGCAGGAAAACTGTGGACTTGGCAACACTGGCTGCTAGTAAATCTGGCACTATGCATTGGGATCCAGATTTCACAAAAACAAAAAGCCTAAATTTTAGAAAGATAATATATAAACATACCATATTTTTCAGAATACAAGTCATGTTTTATTTTCATCCAGTAAATCCTGTCAGTAGGTTTTTAACCCCAAATGAGGGTTTGCGCTGATGCAAGCTGATAGTAAATCTGTCCGTAAGGGTCATTCCAAACGAAAGCGAGCAAGTTACCCTATTCACATAGTTCACATATGATGCTCACTACAAGGATGTCATTTGACCATTTGTGATCATGTGACCCAGGTGTTCTTAAAGTCAAATAATAGTTAAAATTCTGCTAACTTACTGCAGTTCTCTCTGACGCAGTAACAGAAAAAATCCTCTGTCTGTCCAATGATTGTAAACAGTCATTAGGTCCGTCAGACTGAAGATGTTTTAGCAGAAATATTTAAGACCCATCAAATCCAGATTTAAGACATTGTAAGACTTTTTTAGGACCTGCGCACACTCTGTTTCAGCAAAAATGAGTGAGTTTCTGCTAATTAATATTGTGGACCAATTGAGCCTTTCAATAATGAACTGTCGATCTGAGACCCTCACTGTAATATAAACTTGTGCACGATTTAATTGTGATTAAAAAATCTCACGAAGAATATTGCAATTCGTAAGTAATGTTGTCCTATCGTGCAGCCCTAGACTGAACTGTGTGACTGTGTGTGTGTCAATGAAACGCAAATTTACATAGCGTTTATAGACTCTAGAGTTTAGCTCCAACAATATATATATATGTTCATACACAGCTTAAGTAGCAAGATTTAGTTCAATTTTAACTATTTCTTCCATTTTATATTTATGGGTAAGAATAAGAAGCACTTCATCCGGTGCATCTGAAATAGCATGTATTTACACAGTTTATGTATCTCAGAGGGGATATGGATGAAATTAAACTGCAGTTACAGATGCATAAATAGTCTTAATGTATTGTTTTAACATAAAACATTGAATACTGATATTTGAAAAAATTGAAAACATGGGGGGGAAAGATAGACGAAATGTCACCGAGATTCATTCAAACAACTGATTCATTCAGAAACAAAGCATTTGACTGTGTTAATGAGTGAATCACTGAATCATGTATTCAACCGATTCGTTCAAAAAGCTGATTCATTCAATAAGTAAACACCATCTATTGCTCAGAGATTCAAAACAGTGCTGTGATCTTTGTTTGGAACTACTTTCATTAGCATAATTGAGCAAAAACAAGCAATATTATATCTTAAATGTAAGTCACATTGTTTTTTCTGAACTTATAATATGATTATTAATAATAATATGATTATTAAATCTGTTCATGCAGCTACAGAAAAAGGGTACTCTTTGTGTGATATGGATTAAGTTAACTAGGCCTGCATTCAATTATATAAATATAAAAATCATACAGAAGAATTAATTGCTGTCTACAATTTAGAATGCCTGTAACATTGAGTTTTAATATATTAATAAACTAATGTGTGTGCACTCTGTGTGGTTGGTGATATAGCAAACTTGATGACATCAGATTGCACATCATTTCAACAACACTTACCATATTATTGCAGACAATGCTGTACTGTATATTGCACACCCCAGACTCAACTTGAGTGGAAAAGTTAAATCATCCGCAGTTGTGCGGGGCGCACACTTCGCATGTGAGCAAAAACGTTTTTAGGAGTCTAACTTGCAAATGCCAGACCACCGATTCGTCAAACCTTCTTTCCTGCAGTCTGTGTTCTTCTGACTATTTTGTTGTAAGTAATGAATATACTTGGAAAAGTATCAGGGTAAAAGCATACATTTTGATTAGGAAATGTAGTGGAGTAAAAGTAAAAGTTGCCTGAAATGTAAAAATTCAAGTAAAGTACAGAAACTCCCGATAATAGTTTATATACAGTAATTCAATGGGAAGTTGAAGTTGCAGAATAAAAAGACTGTTATTCAAGCTACTGAAATGACTCTGATCTTTGGCCTGTGGGTGCAGATAATGGTTTTGGAAGAAGTGGCCGTTAAAATTAAAGGGGTAGTTCACCCAAAAACTCAAATTCAGTATTAATTACTCACCCTCATGTCGTTCCAAACCCTTAAGAAGAAGTTCATCTTTAAAACACAAATTAAGATATTTTTTATGAAATCAGAGTGCTTTCTGACTTTGAGTCTCCATTGATGATCTGATGATGTGAATCAGGTGTGTTTGATTAAGGAGACATGCAAAACGTGCAGTGTCGGGGTGCCTCCAGGACCAGGGTTGAGAACCACTGGGTCAGAGTGCTCTCGGATTTAATCAAAAATATCTTAATTTGTTTTCCAGAAGAACAAAGGTCTTATGGGTTTGGAACGACACGAGGGTGAGTAATTAAAGACTGAATTATCACTTTTGGGTTAACTATCCCTTTAAATGAAAAAAAACAAAAACAAATGTTTTTACTCTTTTCAACTTGAATTAGTTTGAGAACACTGTCTGAAAACAGTCGGCTTAGGTGGTTCCTATATACCAGAATACATCCTCTCATAGCTGGTAATGATCCACACATGTGATCAGTGCACCATAATCACTACTTATCCAATTCACTGTGCTATTTGATTGCCTTTCATAGTAAGCAGTATCATTCTCTTTCTCAGCACTTATGGCTGGTGTTGTGATTTCTCTCTCCAGGTGTGTTGACGAGCAGTGCTGCTACAGATCGAGTGGTGAGGGCCACTTTTCTGAAGGGTGGGTAACACAGTGGGCCACCCTCGCCCCTTCTGCCCCCATGGCTTGTGTCCACGAGCAACATGCCCCTTCCCCATCCCTCTCAGGGTTCAGCACCCCGCTCTCCGAACCCCCCTTCTGTCGGCCCGATTCGGAGGTGCCAGCGAGCACACCAGACACCGAGCTCACCCCGACCCAGTGCGTCCTCCGTAACGTGCTCTCCATCGACCCGGTGGGGGGCGGCAGCGGCACTCACAGCAACAGCCCCACCCTGAGCGACGAGCCCACCAACTTCTCTAACAGTGTTCTCAAGCTGCAGGAGGGTGGAGCCGAGGGCGGAGCCATGCGCAACCAGGCCGACAGCTTCCGGCTGCAGGCGGGCGGAGGAGGCTTTCTGGAAGGCTTGTTCGGATGCCTCAAGCCAGTGTGGACGATGATTGGGAAAGCTTATTCTACAGAGCACAAGCAGAGCCAGGAGGGTGAGTACGGCAGTCCGAGAATAGTCAAAGTGTTTTAATGTCGTGTTGCTCCACCTTGCTGGTAGAGGCTATTTACACTAACTCCACCCACCAATATGTGATTGGGGTAGTCAAGACTATCAAAGAGCCGCATCAAACATCAGTTTTAGTGGCGTAGATGATAAAGCACATTCTTTTTGATGCGATTAACCCAAGTTCGTGACCACCTTTTGCAAAAAAAAAAAAAATCTCCCGTTTTAAATGTCAAATCAAATCAGAAAGGCATTTTTTTCAATACAAATTAAGGAAATAATCTAAACGACAATAAAGTATCAGATTGGGTTAGGGGTGGGTGTAGGGAGGGTTTCATTGTCCCAATAAGGTGGCATTCATTTAATAATTTGAATTGAATAATTGGAAATTATAATTGACACTCAGTGCATTATTATTGCATACTGTTTTATAATGTACTAAAATATTGACAACTATTTGCAAAAAGTAGTATAAAGGGCAGAAAATCCTGCTATTTTAACAAAGTGTAAATAAGTGAAAAAGTGAAAGTGACGTGACGTAAAGCAGTATGGTGACCTATACTCAGAATTCAAGATATGGGGCATTTTGCTCAATTTTGCCAACCAGATGATAAAGCCAAAGCAGAACTGTTCATATCCAAGCAACCCACAGCTGCATTTCATGTCTTAATCCACGTTTTAAATGAATTGGTGAACCATTGGGCGTGTTGAACCACTGGCCATAGTTGCGGTGGCTTTGAAGTGGCTCTGCACAAACCATTCAGTGTTTGACATCAAAGTACCACAAGAGCGATTCAAAAGCACAAGGAGTCTCTGCTCTCTAAGCTCTCCTGGTACTTTGATGTCACACACCAATCTATCAGATGGTGATGATCCACTTCAAGTAGAACAAGCCTAATGATTCAATGAACCATTCATAAAGAACCATTTACTTCACTCCTGAATGAATCAGCCAATCAGCCTTTTGAATTAATCAAACAAATTAACTAATGACTCAAAGACTTTTACCACCACATACTGGCAGTTTTTGTTTATTATTTACAGTACCATTTCATTAAAGAAATAATTTAATATTTTTATATTCATAGTAATAATAATACAATTTGGAAAATAAATTATTAGAGTTCTAGTTCAACCAAAAATGACAATCCTTCATCATTTACTCACATGGTCCAAAAGAGAGAGAGGGGCAAGCCCGGTCCCAGCCAATCCACAACACGCTTTTAATCACCCACACCTGCTCAGCATTAACGATGTCATTAAGGCACTATAAAACACTTGGCTCAACTCCAGTTCACCGTCAAGCCTCCAACAGGAACAGACCTTTCGCTGTTGTCTCCCGACCCAGCGATGCACCGCGAATATCAAGACGTAAAGTATACTCACCTTTGAAACACTAACCTGTGTCATTGTTCTACTGCCCCCAGGACTCCTGAGCATTCTCCTGCTACCTGAGGTCCAACGATCCCTCTAGTCTCCTGTGTTTCCCCTGAGTTGGCTTGATAGCTTCCGCGTCTGAAAGGGAAGGAAAAGAGTATTAGCAATTTGTGACTGTGTGGCATTGACATTTCTGCAACGGAAGTACTCACCTGCCTTCAACCCTGCACCCAGTGATCTGCACTTAGCCCGCACCTGAAACCCCAAATATTCACCTTGCACTTGACTCTGTAAATAAACACCGTGCTTTGAATTCACTTACCTCTGCCTCTTGTGAATATCCTGGCAGAAGGCTTGACCAACACCGAAATGAATTCAGCACAGCCCGAGAATGTCGCTTTCTCAAACACCGCTCCCACACTGGTGTACATCGCAAATTCAATCTCTTGACCAGTTCCCTTCTCCAGCCGGGAGGAGGATTGCATTGGATTTTTATTACAATGTTCACTCGCACTTGAGCAATACCCTACAGAGAGTATGTCGAAGAGGCTTTGAGACAGGGGTATATCAGACCTTCCATCTCCCCAGCTGCCGCCAGTTTCTTCTTCGTCCCAAAGAAGGATGGATGGTTACGACCCTGTATAGACTACAGAGCCTTAAACAAGATAATGGTGAAATTTAGCTACCCACTTCCCTTGATCCCATCCTCACTAGAACAACTCCATGATTCTTGTATGTTCACAAAATTAGACTTAAGGAGTGCATACAACCTGGTCAGAATTCGGAAGGGAGACGAGTGGAAAACGGCTTTCATCACCCCCGGAGGAACTACGAATACTTTGTAATGCCGTATGGTCTAGTAAACCCCCCCTCAATGTTCCAGAGTTTCATGGACGAGGTCCTCAGAGAGTTCCTGAACTATTTTGCCCTCATCTACATAGATGACATACTCATTTACTCTTGCAACGAAAGTGAACACCAGCATCACATCGCCCAAGTGCTCCATCGACTCAGAAAGTTCTCCCTGTTTGTAAAGGCTGAGAAATGTGTCTTCCATCAGACCTCCATAGAATTCCTGGGCTACCACATCAGCGCAAAAGGGGTTAAAATGGATGACCGGAAGACACAGGCTATCACTTCTTGGCCTACTCCCAAGTCAATAAAGGATCTTCAGAGATTCCTGGGTTTCGCAAACTTTTATCGCCGCTTCATCGACTGGTACAGTATGATAACCACAGCACTCACATCTCTCCTAAAAGGGAAGCCAAAGACACTTCAATGGAACCCCGAAGCTGAGAAGGCCTTCCAGAGATTAAAAACCGCCTTTACGAAAGCCCCCTTGCTTCAACATCCTGACCCAGAGAATAAATTTATTGTGGAGGTAGACGCCTCTACAACAGGTGTGGGAGCCATCCTGTCCCAGTACTCCAAGAGCGTGTCCAAGCCTATGCCATGTTCCTTCTTTTCTAGGAAATTATCCACACCCCAGAGATATTATTATATTTGCAATTAAGAACTTCTTGCCGTGAAATTTGCCCTGGAAGAATGGAGACACTGGTTGGAGGGGGCCAGTCAGCCATTTCTCATGCTTACAGACCACGAAAATCTCCAGTACCTAAAAAAAGCTAAGAGGCTCAATCCTCACCAGGCCCGGTGGGCCTTGTTCTTTACCCGGTTTCACTTCCAAATATCCTACCATCTCAGATCCAAGAACAAGAGGGCCGATACATTATCACGCCTCCACACCCTTGAGGAAACCCTAGAAGAACCAGAGCCCATCTTGCTCACTCGACTATTCATCAATCCCATCCAGTGGGATCTAGATTAATTACTCCTCAAACAATCATGACGACGGCCCATTCCACTTACGTGTGCAGCTGGCAAGATCTATGTATCGAAGATCACTGTACGTCCCTCATCTCCTATGCTCACTCATCCGTGGGAACAGGTAATCTCGGAGTCAGTAAGACACTCACTACACTGCAACGAAAATACTGGTGGCCAAGAATGCAAAAGGAGATCCAAGAGTTTATCCAAGGGTGTGCCCTTTGTGCCATGACTAAGGTACCTCGACAACTACCTAACGGGAAACCACTCCCATTGCCGATTCCCCATCGCCCTTGGTCCCACATTGGAGTGGATTTTGTCACCAATCTCCCAGTTTCAGATGGTAACACCTGCATTCTTGTAGCAATAGACAGATTTTCTAAAGCATGTAAATTAATTCCACTGAAAGCCCTGCCCACAGCCTTCAAGACAGCTGAACTCTTGTTTGAACGTGTTTCCTAACTTTGGTATTCCAGAGGATATTGTATCGGACAGAGGGACCCACTTTATCTCCAGGGTATGGCGGTCATTCTTCGCACTCCTCAACATTACAGTACAAAACAAAAAAACGGGCAAACATAACATAAGATCTAAGACATCAGTCGCTTCCTTAGAACATTTTGCCATAACAACCAAAACCTCTGGAACCGTTACTTAGTCTTGGCAGAATACGCCAAAACTGACTCAAGCAGTTAATACCTGGTTCCGGAACAGCGAGAGGGTTTGGAACCAGGCACACCACCAACTTCAGCAGGCAGTAAGTTGCCAGCAACGCTTTGCTAATACTCACCGTAGACAAACTCCTACCTACCAACCCAGGCAACTGGTATGGCTCTCTACACAGGACATCTGATTAAGACAACCATGTCGGAAACTGAGTCCAAAATACATAGGAACATTCCCGGTGGAATGACAGATTAACCCAGTTACCTACCGACTCTGACTACCCACTCAGTACTGAATGCACCCCACCTTTCATGTCTCTCTGTTGAAACCCCATCACTTACCTGTTTCTGTTCCCTCTGCAGACCCGGTCCCTGACGACAACCCCCCGTTACAACCCATTGACTCCAAGCCCATCTACACAGTAAGAGAGATTCTGGACTCCTGACATTGTGGTGGGCGACTAGAATACCAGTGGACTGGGAGGATTATGGACCAGAAGAAAGGTGTTGGGTACCTCGTCAAGATATCCTTGATACCAATCTGCTCACAGAGTCCCATGCCCATCATCCAGAAAGACCCACTCCGTGGCCCCGAGGCAGAACCCCACGATGTCAGAGAGCAAGGTCCGCTGGCGCGGACCCTGGAGGGAGGGGGTAGTGTCAGAGACCAGGCAAGCCCAGTCCCAGCCAATCCACAACGCTCACGCTCCCCTGGGTTTTAATCACCCACACCTACTCAGCATTAACGATCTCATCAAGGCACTATAAAACACTCACCTCAACTCCAACAGACCATAAGGAACACCCAACAGGAACAGACCATACGCTGTTGTCTCCTGACCCTTCGATGCACCGCGAATATCAAGAAGTAAAGTATACTCACCTTTGAAACACTAACCTGTGTCATTATTCTACTGCCCCCAGGACTCCTGAGCATTCTCCTGCTACCTGAGGTCCAACGATCCCTCTAGTCTCCTGTGTTTCCCCTGAGTCGGCTCGATAGCTTCCGTGTCTGAAAGGGAAGGAAAAGAGTATTAGCAATCTGTGACTTTGTGGCATTGACATTTCTGCAACGAAAGTACTCACTGCCTTCAACCCTGCACCCAGTGATCTGCACTTAGCCCGCACCTGAAACCCCAAATATTCACCTTGCACTTGACTCTGTAAATAAACACCATGCTTTGAATTCACTTATCTCTGCCTCTTGGGAATATCCTGACAAAGAGTAGGCTATATGTAATACATTTTAACAAACAAAATATTTCTTGCTGAACCTACTTTTTGTAATCTCTGTTTGATGCTTTATACAACAATGACTTTAAATTATCTTTTGGGAGTAATTTCTCCAAATTTGATGTGCGATTAATTTGATTAATTAATCACCACATCATGTATTTAATTAGATTAAAAAAATGTATCGCTTACCAGCTCTAGTAAAAACCCATATATATGAAGCTGGATATGTTACACTCACATTCATAAGAATCAGTTTTCAAATGTCACAGCATATTAAAATTTTTTTGAATTCATAACATGATATTCCTCAAGTTATTGTGCAAAAATTGGGATTTATTAATCAAAACTGTGGACCTGTAAATCATACTTTGTGTGCAAAGGAAAAAATGTTGTCAGAGTTTTACTGCCTTGTGTTTATTTGAACTGGAAACTGCAGTGATCCATGTGTATATTTCCAGTGAGCCGAATGTCTCTTCCAGAATCCTGGGAGGTGCCATTCGAGGAGATCTCCGAGCTGCAGTGGGTGGGCAGCGGGGCGCAGGGAGCTGTGTTCCTGGGCAAGTTTCATGGTGAGGAGGTGGCTGTGAAGAAAGTCAGAGACGTCAAGGAGACTGAGATCAAACATCTGCGCAAGCTCAAACACCCCAACATCATTACCTTCAAGTGAGTGAATGCAAATCTGCACACTGGCATCACCCTCATTATATAAAAGTATGATTATAAATAGTGTATTTTCCAGAAAATAAGTTACCCCAAAAGATAAGTCGCACTGGGTCAAAATTGCATTGCTGAGAGACAGAAAAAGTTAAGTCACATCAGTGTATAAGTCACGTGATGCGTGTTATTACATTCCGAAATTATGTAAAGTATCTTAAATGTAATGTTTACAAACATTATAAATACTATACACATTGCCACAGTGCCATTCATTATAAACAAGAGTTAGGCCATTATATAGGGGTGTTAAAATTAATCGATTCTTTGATTCATTGTGATGCAGTCAAGGTACGGTAATAGACCATAACCAACCACAAAGTACAGATGCTTTTCTGAAGTCATTTGTTGCATATGTGCTTTGTCGTGGTAACATACAATGGTGGAGGGAGGTGAGACGCGACTGCGAGTTATTACAATTTCTTTATTTGACCCTCTAACTCTAACACTCTCTATTCTACTTCTATTCTTTAAAAAAGAAGAAAAAACATGTCCCTTTAAGACTTGCACTCTATTAATTTACTAGCTGCTTGTTTTCTTAAAAAAAAAAAACACTAGCTTTTCTAATCTTTTTGTATTCTATCTGTTTTCTTTTTATTTTTTATACAATTAACAAAAGCAAAAAAGACCTCTAAAACTAGCTTTCTATATTTTTTTCTATTATGTTTTCTTTTTATTTATTATTTCTACTAATGTAATGTAAATGTAATGTAAAAATGCTCCAAATACTTAAAAAACTGAGATCTGGGCACATTTAACCTTTTATGAATAACCTGGTAAGCACGACCTGGAGAAGACACGCTGTGTGTAAATCATGTCATGCACAAGTTGCAAATGTTTAGTTCATTGCATTGTGCAGATGCAACGTGAAACTGCAGTCTAGCATATACTCGAAATAAGCAGTGGATTCTCTCATTTTAAAAATAATATTACCAATCAAATCATTTATTTTGATCTACAGTGTAAAGTTAAACAAACTTTACAACAGCTATTGTTTCTGTATATTTCTTGATCAAAATATTCGACATTTAAAGTGAATCACAAGTTGACACTTGAAAGTAAATTTTTATTGCCTACAAATTAACAATATTCTTTATAGCCCATAATACTTTTATTTCACAAACAAATTAGGAAAATATAGTGCTCAATCATGTCTGTAGCACTTCAAAAAGGGTCTGGCTTAAAAATATAGATTTTTAGATTAAATAGATTCTTTTTTTTTACAAACTGATATTAGTCATTAAATGCCAAGGTCAATCTTTGAGTCCATGCTGTTGTCAACTGATGCATTATAAATTAAAGCACACCTTCCATCCAGTACCCATAAAAGTAAAGAAAAAAAGCCTCAGTTTATCATGAAATTCAAACTATTCTTCAGACTACATATAGTTTTGACATTCTATAATGTTTGATGACAGATCATTGCGTCTCAGTTCAAGCAGCAGCCCTCTTTACCATTAGTTATAGCATGAAATAAACATCAAGAAAGTGTGTTGAAAGAAACATAAAAACTTGTATCAAATCTCAGTGTTTCAGCTGCAGAGAGAAATCATAAACAGCTTGTTCAGACTATCTGACCCCAAGCCATTCAGTGTCCATGAATAACTCTGGAGAGGAGCATTTTTCTAAATATTTGCAGTATATTATCTATTCAGCATATTTTGATTTATTCTGTTTTGTTACTTTATTATTTAATGGATGTTTGTGTCATTAAAACAAGTGTTCAGGTCAGCCAACCAATTAAATAATCTTGTCATCAGTCCATTAGGTCATTTAAAGATGTCAAACACAATGTTTAGGCTACAACTGCATCTGTCTCTGCTGTAAACTGATGTGTTTTTTTTCTCACACTGGTTACACTTAACAGCCTGAGAGATGGCATGAAAGCATGCTATATAATTGCATGATATACAGTACATAATCCATAACAATTTGCCTTAATATTTTAGTTTAAATATGCATTAGAGATCGCTGATGAAGTTGTTTTATACACGTTTCCATAGTCTAATAAATAATTGCTTTCAGAATGTTACATCCGTAGCAGTGTTTTTACTCCGAAATACAAAAACAAAACTCGAAATAAAATGGATCTGTTATGTCCTGTAAGGGGCCAAATCCTTCTCCATTTGGTAGATATTGTTGCTTCTGGTTTGTGTGTTGTAATTCACAGAATTACAAACATATGTTGTCTCTGAGAAACTTCATGTCTGTAAGACAAGTGTATTTCCCCTCATCTCAAATATAAAACACATTTATAGACTGATATTTTTCTGATGTCTGCACCATTGTTATGGGTTTAAACAAATATAAACAGATGATTCAATATATTTGCAATGAATATACAACTTTATTGCAAATTTTGACTGCTAACTGTAATGCTTTAATAGCTCTTATATTACCTCACATATGTAAATGTAATGATAAAATCTCCATATTCATCGGGAAGAAGGAGGCGGGAACCGGCGCACAATCAAAATGAAACTTTAATATTCAAAATAAATACAAAACAGCGCACCAGCCCCTCGCGGACGACTGGTGCGCGCAAATAAAAACCAAAACATAAAATAATGGCCCAGGCCTGGTCCTCTCTCGTCCTTCACTATAGTCGCTCCTTCCACCTCCTACGTGGGACTCGATACCAGCGGTGGGGCGCAGGTGTAGCTCATCTCCAATCACTACACCTGGCCTCACTCCTCGTTCCCACGCCTCTCGGCCCCGCCCCACTCGCCACAGTAAACAACTAAATTTTCTCATGTCATCCTTGATCAGCATTCAAGTTTATATATGTATATAATGTATTATATATGTATTAAATATGTTCTGCTTGAACCGAGCCAGAGCGTGATTACCCCCACTGCCCTGCACTCACACTTAGGCTAAGTTCACACTACAGGACTTTGAACGTCGGCAGATCGCTATGCTGTTCAGACTACGTGACTTGATTGTCTGTCATGAGCCCCTTTCAAACTGAGATTCTGGATAATACATGGGTAATGTGTCCTGACAATAGTTCCCGGATCGTTAGATTTTGCACTTTCACACTGCCAGTGATTACCCGGAATATGTGCGTGTGTTCACACACAACCCATAAAGTTCCGTGATGGCACACAACATCAGGATGTGACGTGTAATGCGTGAGCTGAAAACGCTAGTCACGTTAACTTTCAGTTAAGCTGCTAAACGATCTCAGCTTTAGCACGGATAATGAGGAGCTGACTGATCTTCTTCATTACAGTTTGCACAATTTTTGTCGCGAATGTCAATCTGCCTTCAAAACTCTCTGTAAAAGAATTGCACGATAGGGTGCATCATCACTATGACACATCCTTTATTGCATTGGTTCTGTTCATCGGGATGTGTTTGCGTTCACACAGAAGGCAGTCCAACAATGTTCAGGCATTTTTCCAGGACCAACGTTCAGTGTGAAAGGGGCTTTAGTGTCGTTGTGGAGTTCACACAACGCAACACTGCATAAATGCACGGGGTGATACACTACATGAGCTGACAACAACTCTGTCACTCAACAACTCTACACAATCTTAAACCACGTTTTGTCACAAAACACACACAAAAGATGTTGAATAGGAATGACACTAATCAAGAAGTGAAACAGGACTTGTGTATTTGAAAATGGACATCGGTAACAAATAAGTGCTGCTAGCTGCTTGCATGATGATCTGTTCTGAAAAAAAAAATGCTCCATTTGTTGTCTTCAAAAATTCTTAAAAACATATTGCTGCTGCTGTTTTTCTTCTGCTGACCTCAACCCATGCCTTGCTCTCTCATTGGATGTAGCTTGTCAAGACACCTGATGTCGAATGATGTCGAACCGTGATGTCGAATCGGCTGACTGGTCCGGATATTTAGCTTGTTAGCTATTTGTCTGGCGTCTTCAAAAACGTCAGCGATGCATCAGCGAGCCTCTTAGATATGTCGTTGAGTAGTTCATACATTAAGATTGTCTAGTGCCAAATACCCGCTGATTTTCGTCCAATCACAGCCTGACCTGTCAGCGAGTTTTTTTACTTGCAAATTGGACTTAAAATCTTACAATTACAGTTCATCAGTAAGGTGAGAACCAGACCTGTTAGATGAAACAATTATTGCAAAACCATCCAGTAGGTGGCGATATGCACCAAGATGTAAATCACCATTAAACAGAAAAAGATTAAAGAATAAATGGTCCCACTTTATATTGTGTCCCTAATACGTGTGTACTTAAATAGTAACTAGATGTGTATTTAACCACAGTGTAAGTGCACATTGGTACATAGTATCTACAGTGCTAATGTTTGCGTAACTACACACATATAACAACATACTGAATGGTATGTGTTAGGGCTGGGATAAACTATTATTTTTTAAACGATTAATCTAGCGATTATTTTTCGATGCATCGATTAATCTAACGATTATTTTTTTCTGACCAATTCGATTTCGATTATCTCCCCATTAATTGAATACTAACAATTTATACATGTTGATTTACATATCTGAATAAAAAAAAAACATGAATTCCTTAACATTGCAATATATGTTTATTGCTCTTAAAATTACAAAATAAAAGCCTGACTAAGAAAGCATTACTTTGCACTTGTATAGAGATAGCATTCAATAAAACCTTGAAGCCTTGAAAACACACAGCTTACTGAAACAAGCTTACTGAACACATAGGGCCTAGCTTACTGAAAAAAGTTCTTCTTTCAGATGAAAATAACAACAACTTGATGTCTAGCATTCAATAAAAAAGTTCACCCAAAATACTTGTTTAGAGCAAATGAAAGAATACAGTAACCAATGTAAACTTGAGGGCTTTAAGCTAATACAGAGTGCTTTAAAAAAAATAAAAAAAATAAATAAAAATTAACAGTGGGAGCCAGCAGCCTGTCATGGAGAAAAAAAAAATCTCTGAATGCTCCACGTGACACTTTGGTGTTCCTCCCTTTTTCTATCGTGTCTAATGATTTTGGTTAATATGCACGAGGGAGAGAGAGAGAGAGAGAGAGAGAGAGAGAGCAAGACAGCGCTCGTGTAGTATGAAGACTGTAATTGCACGTGTGCGCGTGAAACTTTGGTGTTTCGCCCTTTTTGTATAGTGTTTAATGATTTTGATTAATATGCACAAGGGAGAGAGAGAGCAAGAAGCGCTCATGTAGTTTGAAGACTGTGAGTGCGCACGCAGCCGGTGCTCTCTCTCTCTCTCTTACGCGCCCTGTCATTCATTCTATTCTACATCACTCACCGATCAAATAAGGCTTTGACAGCCGCCAAAAAAAAGATCAATGCAGAAAAACCCCTGGATTGGTTATATAACGTTGGACAGATTGTTGATCCGGCCATCGCGTATATTCAGTGCACATAAGGTAAACGTTTTGCAAAGTTTTTTAGAGAAATAAAAACAGGTCGACGAATCGATGCGCATATTTTTCATCGATGACCTCGACGCGTTGTCCCAGCCCTAGTATGTGTATATCATAGACTGTATAAAAACATGGACGTAGTGTCTGTGACGTCACCCATAGGTTTCTGAAGAGAGTTTTTGAAACCAAAAGTGCCCAAAAGTGGCACTATATTTTTAATATAAAAATACACGAAAACAGTCCGGGAGCAATATAGAAAAGTAATGGGTTCAAAGTCACATGTCTCATGAGTTTCAAATCTGAAGATATCATGAAAAATGAGATTCCTGCAAATATTTTTTTTTGAGACTCTAGTCCCCCAATATCTCCACCCCCTGGATCCCATTTTCCACCCCTGAACCTACCGATCGCCACCCCCTGGATCCCATATCCACCCCTAAACCTACCGATCTCCACCCCTGGAACCCATTTCCATCCCTGAACCTACCGATCTCCAACCCCTGGAACCCATTTCCACCCCTAAAACCACCGATCTCCACCCCCTGGATCCCATTTCCACCCCTAAACCTACTGATCTCCACCCCCTGGATCTCATTTCCATCCCTGAACCTACCGATCTCCAACCCCTGGATCCCATTTCCACCCCTTAACCTACTGATCTCCACCCCCTGGAACCCATTTCCACCCCTAAAACCACCGATCTCCACCCCCTAGATCCCATTTCCATCCCTGAACCTACCGATCTCCACCCCCTGGATCCCATTTCCACCCCTAAACCTACTGATCTCCACCCCCTGGATCCCATATCCACCCCTAAAACCACCGATCTCCACCTCCTGGATCCCATTTCCATCCCTAAACCAACCGATTTCCACCCCCTGGATCCCATTTCGGATGTATAAAACAGAAATAGGGTGTTTAATCGAGCTCCTGCTTAGTTCAGCTCCAGCACACCTGCCTGGAAGTGTGAAGTGATCCTGGAAACTGTGATTACTGACTTTGACCTTCAGGGAGCAGGACTGGACACACCTGGCCTAAAATAACAAATAATTATTTTACTTAATTAACATATTTACCCGAATATAAGACAGTGTTTTTTTTCTTGTAAATACATGTAAGTGCACATTGGTACATAGTATCTACAGTGCTAATGTTTTGTGAAACTACACACATATAACAACATACTGAATGGTATGTGTATATCATAGACTGTATAAAAACATGGACGTAGTGTCTGTGATGTCACCCATAGGTTTCCAAAGAGAGTTTTTGAAACCAAAAGTAGCACTATATTTTTAATATAAAATTACACGAAAACAGTCCTGGAGCAATCTAGAAAAGTAATGGGTTGAAAGTCACATGTCTCATGAGTTTCAAATCTGAAGAAGATATCATGAAAAATGAGATTCCTGCAAATATTTTTTTTGAGACTCTGTCTAGTCCCCCCCCCCCACCACCAAATATAAAAAATATTTACCAACTATATTGAAAGGTTCTATAAGCTATTTCAGTCATTAAACATACCACTGCATATTTAGACAGAACACTAGACAGAAACTTTGACATCATATAAGTGGTTTATTTGAGCAATAGAAAAATACAATAAGAATATTTTGAGTAAAAAAAGAGCTAGAAATGCAGCATTTACAATGAATTACAATGAAATTACGTGCTGATGGCCAGTTATAGAGATTGTAATCATACATGGATCCCATATCCACCCCTAAACCTACCGATCACCACCCCCTGGAACCCATTTCCACCCCTAAAACCACCGATCTCCACCGCCTAGATCCCGTTTCCATCCCTGAACCTACTGATCTCCACCCCCTGGATCCCATTTCCACCCCTAAACCTACCGATCTCCACCCCCGGATCCCATATCCACCCCTAAAACCACCGATCTCCACCCCTTGGATCCCATTTCCATCCCTAAACCAACCGATTTCCACCCCCTGGATCCCATTTCGGATGTATAAAACAGAAATAAGGTGTTTAATCGAGCTCCTGCTTAGTTCAGCTCCAGCACACCTGCCTGGAAGTGTGAAGTGATCCTGGAAACTGTGATTACTGACCTTGACCTTCAAGGAGCAGGACTGGACACACCTGGCCTAAAATAACAAATAATTATTTTACTTAATTAACATATTTCCCCGAATATAAGACAATGTTTTTTTTTCTTGTAAATACACCTGAAAAAACACAGTCGTCTTATATTCAGGGTCTAGACTTTGACATGTCAATAATACACCAACTATAGGTGGCGCTAAAAAACACATAAAACGAGTGTGCCATGAAATAAATAATGTAATGTGTGTTGTAAAGGTCGCGAGTGAAAACAAAAGAAATGCTTACAGCAGCATGAGTCGTGACTGTCATTAGCCTGATGGGACCAAACTTCCTCTGTAAGTGATTTTAAAACATAAGACAGTACCCAGATGGACTAAATGTTATATAATTCAAATGGGCTACCTCATATTTTTATGGTATGTTATATTGTTGGTACATTTTACCAGTATTTATCATACTTTTAAAAAAAAATGTTTTTAATGCAATATGAAAACAATTTAATTTAATTTAATCTGACAGGCTGCAAAGAAACAGCAGCTCATGTTAAGATTTTTCACTCTGTAAACTTGTGTTTCAGGGGCGTGTGCACGCAGGCTCCGTGTTACTGCATCATCATGGAGTACTGCGCGCAGGGCCAGCTCTATGAGGTGCTGAGGGCCGGCAGGAAGATCATGCCGTCTCTGCTGGTGGACTGGGCCATGGGAATCGCAGGCGGCATGAACTACCTCCACCTGCACAAGATCATCCACAGAGATCTCAAATCACCCAAGTATAATGCTGCTGTAGCCTCATTAGCTGAAACCCTCATTTATACCAAATCACACAACTGTGCAAAGCAATAGCAAACTGAAAGTGTGCCTTATACCCGAATCTTCTCTCTGTTAGTATGCTGATAACACACGACGACCTGGTGAAGATCTCAGACTTCGGCACGTCTAAGGAGCTCAGAGACAAGAGCACCAAGATGTCGTTTGCGGGAACTGTGGCCTGGATGGCACCCGAGGTGATTCGGAACGAGCCTGTGTCCGAAAAAGTGGACATCTGGTATGATCATTCTTAATCACTGGGTCTGGGAGTGCTCAGGTTCATAGGGTACATATTCCTGCTCCAGTGTACTAATATGCAACTTATAAAAATCCCATGATGCGATATATTGCGATGTGAAGTCCACAATATCATATTTATTGCAAATATAATAAATTTGAATATAATAATAATAATAATAATACAAATAAAAAAACTTCATCAATGTCAAGTCACATTTATTTATATAGCGCTTTAAACAAAATACATTGCGTCAAAGCAACTCGACAACATTCATTAGGAAAACAGTGTGTCAATAATGCAAAATGATAGTTAAAGGAAGTTCATCATTGAATTCAGTGATGTCATCTCTGTTCAGTTAAAAAGTGTCTGTGCATTTATTTGCAATCAAGTCAATGATATCGCTGTAGATGAAGTGACCCCAACTAAGCAAGTCAGAGGCGACAGCGGCAAGGAACCGAAACTCCATCGGTGACAGAATGGAGAAAAAACCTTGGGAGAAACCAGGCTCAGTTGGGGGTCAGTTCTCCTCTGACCAGACGAAACCAGTAGTTCAATTCCAGGCTGCAGCAAAGTCAGATTGTGCAGAAGAATCTTCTGTTTCCTGTGGTCTTGGTGCTCCTCTGAGACAAGGTCTTTACAGGGGATCTGTATCTGGGCTCTAGTTGTCCTGGTCTCCGCTGTCTTTCAGGGCAGTAGAGGTCCTTTCTAGGTGCTGATCCACCATCTGGTCTGGATACATACTGGATCCGGGTGACTGCAGTGACCCTCTGATCTGGATACAGACTGGATCTGGTGGCTACGGTGACATCGAAATAAGAGAGAAACAGACTAATATTAGCGTAGATGCCATTCTTCTAATGATGTAGCAAGTACATCGGGTGTTATGGGAAGTGTTTCCGGTTCCGGTTTACCTAATTAATGCAGCCTAAAAATCCTTTAATGGATTTGGATATTAAAAGCATATTAGTATGTTATGTGTAAGCCAGGTTAAAGAGATGGGTCTTTAATCTAGATTTAAACTGCAAGAGTGTGC
The DNA here is from genome assembly GCF_003368295.1 of Carassius auratus. Classification (NCBI taxonomy): domain Eukaryota; kingdom Metazoa; phylum Chordata; class Actinopteri; order Cypriniformes; family Cyprinidae; genus Carassius; species Carassius auratus. The sequence goes on from NC_039251.1 coordinate 35,207,219, forward strand.
CTGCCTCCTGAACAATGTTAGGCAGTAGTAGCCATATACTGTAAAACAATTGCACTATAAAATAAAAAAGAGAGAGCATTTTTTATAGGTATATTATTTTAGCTTTACATTTACAAATTTCAATACTTCTTTGCTAATTTCTACACTTGAAAGATATTTCAAATTTGGACTGTATTTAAACCGTTAGCTGTCAGAAATTCATGCTGCACTCTTAAGCTTTTATTTTGAAGGAAAACTTTCACCCTAGTGAAAGGCTGTAATCATCTGCAGGAAAATAATGCATAAGTGGTGGCTGTTGCATACACAAACACATACTAAACTTATGGCATGTGCGATAAACAAATTCATTGTATTCATTCAGTGTGGATGTAGCCATTCTTAGGCGCAGGCAGAGGTCATTTGGGGACAAACAGTAACCAGTAGGCAAGGCAAGAGAATAATCCAAACAACAGGCAAGATATCCAAAAACACGACCAGGCTAGACAGGGTTAGAAACTGGCTCCGTAATAACACTATCAGCAGAACAGTGATACATGCATACAATACTCAGAAGTGAATGGTTGTTTGAGACTGATTCTTATAGTCGTGACATGACGAGCTGTTTGAAACTGAAATAAAATAAAATAAAATAAAAAACTCTTAACTCTAGTGTAAAATGAATACAGTTTTACAGACTGAACTTATATTTACATACTTCTCTTTCATAAGCAGAAGAACTACTCAGGGGTCAATGAATGTGTGGTTCGTCATCCTCTGTCACTGTATGGCAGTGGAGAAACGCCACATGGTAATCATGACCACAAATGTTGGCATTTCTCTTTAGCTGGATTTATCGCTCAAGCCTCCCATGTAGGTGCTGTCTAATTTACAACAAACGGAGCATAGTGAAGTCCAGGAGATGAAGTGAGGAGATGAATGTAGCTGTCAGTGATGTGATGCATGATATGTTGTGTCTGCAGGTCGTTCGGTGTGGTTCTGTGGGAGATGCTGACCGGTGAGATCCCGTATAAAGACGTGGACTCCTCCGCTATCATATGGGGCGTGGGAAACAACAGCCTGCAGCTTCCTCTTCCTGAAAGCTGCCCTGATGGCTTCAAGATCCTGCTCAGACAGTGCTGGTGAGGAACCACGAAAGAAAGAGAGTGTGCTGAAGAGTGCTTTTATAACTGTACTGCAGATAACATGTTAATGAACTTACAGAGAGATGCACTGTTACGACTATGTTTCTTAACACACCTAAATAGACTTTTAAAAAATTGTAGTTTGTAAAAATGTCAAATAAAAAGTGTTACTTCAAAGTGCATTTTAAATCATTAGGTTTTATTAAACTTAAATTTTAGAAAAGTACACTTATTTCGATGTGCTGATCAACATACTAAAAGCACATATAAAGCATTGTAATTGTAACTTTAGTGTGGTCTTTAATACGTAGTGTAAATATACAAAATTGCATCTTCCTTGTTAAAATGTCTAATTACAAATATATTTAAATACAAAGTTCAACAGAACTTCAACAAAGTCCTACTTATGTTCAGCTAATTACATTTAATATAAATTTAAACTATAATACATTTACAGTACATGCAATTTAGATGCAATTCAGTGACCGAAAATATTTCATTCAATTTGTACTTAAAGAAAAGTTAAAAAAGCAATTAAGGGAGGAAGGAAGACGAGAAAGTTATGGGGCAATAGATTATCTCCCTGCAAAATGCAATAAGCAGAGAGTGACTGGTAGTAATTTGTAATACTAATATGTGTGTGTAGGAACTGCAAACCCAGGAACAGGCCGTCGTTCAGGCAGATTCTGCTGCATCTGGACATCGCGTCTGCAGACGTGCTCTCCACTCCGCAGGAGACCTACTTCAGATCTCAGGTGAGACGCTCATTCACCTCTGTACATCTATGAGTTGCGAAACACTTCTGTTCACCTAGACATGGAACCAGACGAAGTATGTTGAGAATCTAGTTCAAAACACCTGCAAGGATCCTGGAAATGCTATTTAAAAATGCTTTTATTATTTTTAAGAAAAGTGACATTTTTTACCAATAAAAATGTAATTTAGTGTAAACACTATGAAAAGTAATTAAGGGCCAGTTCTCACTATTAACTAGCTTTTTATCATGTATAATAGCATATGCCTTTTTCTGGATAACCATATTTCTAAACTTAACTTCCTTACTAACTATTAATAAGGGCAAACTCTTGATTAATAGTGAATATAATTAATAGTCTTAGTTAATCTCTTAATTGATAGTGAATAGGCCTACTTCGGTATTATTGCATTATACATTCAACACAGTTTTACCATTCTCTGACAGTGTCTGATCATTTAACTATACATTTAATGCTGTGATTTCCAAAAAATAGCTGCGATACAATTTCAATGAAAAAAAAAATTATATATATATATATATATATATATGTGTGTGTGTGTGTGTGTGTGTGTGTGTATATATATATATAAATAATAAAATGTAGGGCTGTAGTACTTGAGTCCGGTCTTGGACTCTGTCGTCTGGGACTTGTCTCGGACTCGTTGAATTTGCACTCGGACTTGTCTCGGACTTGGCCATTGGACTCGCCAAGTCTTCTAGTTGGTCTCGACCGAGTCCAGCAAAAAAATTAAATAAAAAATTTCTCCTTCAAAACAAAACCACATTTGCATGATGTCGCGACTGAAAACGTGTGGAAAACGCTTGGAGCGCCGCTCTCCTTATTTCCAAAGCACTCTGTAGCCTGCGCTTGCGCTCCAGTGGCGTCTGCTGTTGCTGGGCAACCATGACCCGCTCTCCATGATGACGCAGAAGTTTCAGAAAAAGAATAAATGGATTTCCAGCAATTAAAATCACTTGCAGTAGCTCTGCTAATAGATTCATTTAAAAAATGGCTATCCTTGTACAACTATGATAATCTGTTTCTCCATCTTAGCTTTCAGTATTGTTCCGGGAAGGAATGTGCATGACCAGCGGTGCATTTACTGCGACCTGAAAAGTAGTAGATGTTTCTAATTTAATTTTCTACCTGTTAGATTGTGTTTTATTTACGTCTACACCTAGACAGCCTTAAACGTATCCTGTAAAATAACGAAAAACTAATTATTGTGGTACAGTATAGGGGTTGCAAGACTAGGCTACTGATTTCTACTAGTCGATTTTTTTAATTAAAAATGCTTGAGTTACTCGACTACTCGTGGTTCATGCTATTGTAAATGAAAACACTAAATCTTTTTTTTTAATCAATAAATGCTTATTAATGTATAGTCTTATGCAACAATTAGCCTACATGTGTAAATTAAAAAAAAAACTTTATAATTATGACATTACATATTAAAATTTTCATGTAACAGCCAGTATTTGTATCCGTAGCAATCACACATTTTTTCCTGTCTGCATTCGAATACAGCGTCGTACAGTTACTTGATAAGACCGTTATGACTTTTTATATATTTTTTCGTAGTTATCACTGAACAAGTATGTCGTGTTAAACTAGAATAATTATAAATTTCTAAAATAATATTTATCATGCAAGCAGAGAGATGTCATGACAAACGTTTAGTTATCATTTGATCACGACTGAATCCATTCAATGCGCACATTCTCATTATGCAGAAAACTTTGAGCGAGTCTTAATGTTAATGAACTTCACTAAACAGATGTGTGTGTTCCGCGCAAACCAGCAAAAGGTAAAGATGCAAACATGTAGGACAAGTAGACAATGTATCCGTATCGAAGCTGATTATTAGCCTACTCTTGAGAGAGAACTGATTTGGTTTTTGAGAGACTGAGACGCGCAGCGCGGCTGTTTGATTGGTGAGCGTGCTGTGCTTATTCCATTCATTCGTATCATATCGTAGCCTAAGCTTTAAATCATTGCCTTTTAAATATATACAAATAATATAATGTGTAGCTATGATGTATTATTATAGGTAAAATTACTCTTGCAACGCTCTGATTTCTGAGAGATGCACAGAGAGGCGACAACAATGCGGTGTTTGATTTGCTCTCTTTTCACTCATAAAGTTTACATTCATTCACTTCTGGCGCTGATCCCCTGGCTCACCTGTTATCTAGCAAACACCAGACTCTGTCAGCTTCAGCCGAGTATTCAGGCAGAATTATTCCTTGAGCGTTATTCGTTTTTTCGCTTCAGGCACAACCCTAATTATTACATTACATATTTTATTTTTACATGCAACATAGATAAGGTCATATAGTAACATTTCGACGCCATATTGTAATTCTAAAATTCACGTCGCAACACTTTGTATTCATTATGGTTAATGCATGCATAATTGTTTCCAACAGCGGCGAGTAGTCTATGCAAGCCCTAGTATAGTATGACAAAAATATCGCTGTATTTATGTGCGCATGCCCAGTAGAGCCAAACGTATCCTAGCCTTGCTGCGCGCATTTGTCATATCCCGAGCTTTGCGTGTGTCTGTGCACTGTACCAAGGCATCAGTCATTTTAATTTTTGACCACAGACATAATGTCAGCAAAAGCAGCATTATTAAGTAAATAAAATGAAATTAAAGTATTAAAGTAAAATGAAATTTGACCTTACAGCTCCAAACTTTGTTCTAGAGGGCCAGTGTCCTTTATAGTTTAGCTCCCAGGGTCGGAGTGGGGGTAAAACCAGTACTCATTACCAGGCCCCAAAGGAAGAGAGGGCCCTTGAAAAGCATGAATCTGAAATATATTTTATTTTACCTGGATATTTTCATGGGTTTCATGGGGGTCCATCAGGACTGCTTATGCATTGAACCATCTAATCAAGCTCTTACTAGACACACTAATCTTCCAGGTGTGTTAAGGCCAGTTGGAGCTAAACTTTTCAGGGCATTGGCCATCCAGGATGTAGTTTGTAGACCCCTGTCCTTCAGAGTTTTTACTTTGCACATGCTTTTTAAACATGACAAATAATAATGTAAATTAATTTTCTTAGAATAGGAGATATGCTGTCTCTCGCATCACAAACATTATCAGTAGTTTAGTATGTGGTCTTGAAGAGGACCCTTTTTTCTCTCATTTGGACTCGGTCTTGACTTGGACTCGAAACTTTTGGACTCGGTCTTGGACTTGGACTCGAACCTCTTTGGACTCGGTCTTGACTCGGTCTCGACTAGTCCTGGACTTGGACTTGACTTGGACTCGACAAAGCTGGACTTGACTACAGCTCTAATAAAATGTTAAAATTTAGTTGAAATAATGTTACATTGTCATTCAGTGTAACACAATATTTATGCAAAAATTCAAACAACATGCTTATTCTGACGTGTACATATTAAAATAACTAAATGAATAATGGAGCATACTAAATTTGACTGTGTTTTAAATTAGTACAAAATTCTTACTGACAAATGGGCAAAACCTAGGATAGTGGCAAATTTTAAAAATGTAAAATTACAACTCATTAGTATTTGGGGTGAAAGTAATTAGTCTTTTAATATGTCATAAACAGATTTTTGTGTTAAATATGCCTGACAAGATTGTTACTCTGAATGATATTTTACTGGGTGTCTTCTGTAAATCAGGACAAAATGTATGATATTTATGTTTTGCTCAGAAAAACAAAAACAATATTGCAATTAAATAAAACTGAAAACTGTCATGATTCTGCCTTCATGTCCTGACTTTCCCATAGTCTTGAGGCAGGATCATGACAGACCTGTGTTTTGTGTACAAGCACATGGCCTTGTCTTTGGCCCATGTGCTTGTGTTGTCTCGTCCCCTTGTTATCCTAGTTGTCATGATTGCCGTACCTGTGCCACCTGTTGTGTCTTGATTAGTTCTCCTATTTAGATCCCCTAGTGTGCTCTGTCTTTGGTCGGTTCATTGTGATTGTTTCCACATTGTGAGATATGTTTCTACATGTTCCTGTGAAATATTGTTGGTCGGTGTTGCTCTTGGAAGAAGATGTAGTGAGACCTGTTATGGTTTATTTGTAGTTAGTGTTCTTGTGTTTTGAGTCTTTGTTTATCGTGTCTACCCAGTCTTGTTAAGTTATTTAGTATCTGCCCGTAGTCATTGTTTTCCCCCTCGTGGGTTTTGTTTTCCCCTTTTTATGTAAATGAATCCTGTGTTTAGTACCTCCTGTCTGCACTTCAGTTCCTCCTTACCCTCCACATAACAAAAACTTGTTACATTTTTTTTTGGGGGGGGGGGGGAAACTACAACAGTTTAAAGCAGTATTACACTTTTCTTTTATGGTTAAACACTTTTTTTTGTCTTTTGACCCACATATGTGCTCTTTAATTTCATTATGGTATTAACTCAAAGTACAGTTTCTTGTCAACACACTTTTACAATTTGAAGTACTACAAGAGCACGTTCAGTAAAATTAAGTATGCTTCTTTTCACATGGATTTGGTGTTTTGTTTAGTTTTTTTTACTAAAAAGTGATATCGATAGTTTTGAGTTATATTTATATAAAAAATTCTTTTTTATTATTCTTTAAAACATTGTTGACTTCATGCTTTAATAATATAAAACCTTTTACATCAAGCTTACATTCAAGTCACTGAGTGACATTTTAGCAAATTGATAGAAAGAAGACATCATTAGCCCTTTGAACAGTGTTGTTAAAGCAGAAGACAATGACTGATGCTGATTTGAGATCGGTGTATGTGAGAGCAGGCCGAGTGGCGTGAGGAGGTCAAGCAACACTTCGAGAAGATCAAGTCAGAGGGCACGTGTCTTCACCGTCTGGATGAAGAGCTGATCAACCGGCGACGAGAGGAACTCAGGTCAGACACAGAACACTTTGTTTAAGCTGTCCTTGTTACAGCGTACAGTAATTGTATATTTAAGCACGGAGTATTCTTAGGGTTGGGATTAGGGTTAGTTGCATGTAATTACGCATAAGAACATTGGGCCAATGTAAAATAAAGTGTGAAATCTGAAACATGCTATATGACATAGGCTGAATGTTCGATGAGGTGACTCATTGTGTAGTTATTTATACAGCGAAGGAAGAAATTAAGCAGTGGGCATTTGCAGAGTGAGCTTGTGTCCGTTAGTGAGCGTGACGTCTGTCTGACTCATTTGAACAGGCATGCTCTTGACATCAGAGAGCACTACGAGAGAAAGCTTGAGAGAGCCAACAATCTGTACATGGAGCTCAACGCCGTGATGCTGCAGCTGGAGCTCAAAGAGAAAGAGCTGCTCAGGTACAACACATACTTCTATACACCTACAACTTCTTTTAATGCATTTAGTATGATTATATATATATATTACTATTGTTCTGTAATTATTATTAAATAAATAAATTAAAAAACAAATAATATAAGAACTATTCCATAGCAGACAATTACATTTCTGTAGATACTTTTGTTGGATGCAAGTTTTCAAGTTACCCAGTAAAGTTCTAGTATTGTTATCGCTACATAAAGTGTGTTGAGGAAGTACAGATGTTGTCTTTAAAAGCAATCTGTCAAAAACAGAATCTTGCAGACATGTTTATTGGAAGTTTAATACATTGGTTGTACGTCAGTCAAAATCCACCAGATGCCACTGTGAAACGGTTTTGTATCTCAGCACACAGTTGCCTGGCCAGATCACATTGCTGTAGATCACTTCAGTTCGTCTTGAATTGATCTGGAATTGTAGATGATTGCATTATTAGCTCAACACAGAATTAACATTCTCGGATAGCGTCTGATAATCTGTCAACTGTACGTTTCATGTCATGATTTCAAGAAAAAAATTAAAATAGCCACAGTAAAATGTGAATGTAAAATAAATAAATAAATAAATCAGGAGCACTTCTAAAAACAATACATTTATTGGCAGTTCTTGAAATTGACTCTTAAACGTACGAGACCGTTTAAGATACATCATTTAGGCCTGACAATAACTAAACATTTCTTAGCTACACACATATGCAGAAATACAACTTTTAGAAAATAAAGGGAATGATAATAAAATTCAGTCATGAAAGTTCTAGAAGAACCCACAGTTGTATTGTGGCTCTGGGTGCAGCGTGGGTTTGAATGGTGTTAAATATGGAGGTCAATTGGTGTAGGTGGAGTAATTGATCAAATATCTAAAAAAAGAAGCAAAAAAATCAAACAAAAATGAAAGACAACTAAAGATTTTTCTGGTCAACAAGTAGTTGTTAATTTTAAGCAATTAGTCGACTAATCGCATTCATAATATTTCAGCCTTTAATCTATCAGCGCTCATGAGCACAAATGAAGCTGGACACAGCGCACAGTACAAGTTATGGTAATGAATGCTTCATGGAAAAACAGCAAGAAAACTGCCTTAACATTAAAATAATTAATTGATAAAGTAATGTTTTCTGCATTTTCGGCTGCAGTGATGAAGTTAACAACACTCACTCGTCATGGTTGTCGTGATTTTGCCAAGAACGACATGTTCCTGGATCAACTTCTTTTGCTGATCCTGGATCAACATTATTATAAAAAATATAGACTTAACCCAATCCCTGCCCCTAAACCTAACCCTACTCTTAATGTATTCCTAAAATCAGTGGGAAATGATTAACAAGAGTGTAGAAGCATCTAACTCTGATTTTAAACCTAAAACTGACATTGTCTGAAAAGTTATATCTCAATTCTGATTGGCTGATTGGAATGTTGTTCCAGGATCTACAGAGATGTTAATCCAGGAACATGTTGAAATCACGCTCACCGACTCGTCATCTCCACAGTGAATGTGCATATTTCATACAGATGACAATCTGAAATTATTTGTTTTTCATTTTAATTAGGTTCATTTAAAAGTAGGCACTTGGTAAAGATATATTTTTCTTGTTTGTAAGGAACGTAGTTTTTTTATTTTGATCACACATGCAGTGAGCGCACTACTGTTTAGCTCCCACATAGCAGCGCACATTTTTCTAGGTTCACATTTGCATGTCCTGACTGTAATTACCACATAGACCAGCTGTTAATGATCTGTCCGTCACAGACTACATGACTTCGCCACTAGTTTTTACTGAAGTCTTGTTTATTATCAGAAGTCAGAAAGAGCTTTATTACCAAGTATGTTCACACACACAAGGAATCTGACTGGACAAGTCAAGTCACCTTTATTTATATAGTGCTTTTATCTATACAGATTGTAGCAAAGCAACTGAACAGCAAGAAGGCAGTTCATCATTGTATTAAATTATGTCATCCTCCAGCTCAGTTCAGTTTAAATAGTATCTCTACAATCAGTGAGCGTGATTTCACCAAGTACAACATTCTTGTTGATCCTGGAACAACATTCCAATCAACCAATCATAACTGAAATATAACTTTTCAAGAAACATCTGTTTTAGGCTTAACCCTCTGGAGTCTAAGGGTATTTTTGGGGCCTGGAGAATTTTTGTCATGCCCTGACATTTGTGCTTTTTTCAGTTTCTTATACACAGCATGTATGTATATGATTGTGTTTGGGAAAAAAAAAAAGTTATGCATGGTTAGTGAAAAACTACAAATGTTAAATCACTTGAATAAGGCAATAAAACACATACAGGTTCCCGGGATTTTGAGAACTGGAGCTTGTAGCCTAGAATTTTTCTTTCTAAATTATTTGAAAATCATCTTGTTTACTCACAGAAAATAATTTATTGATTTAAATTTTCTAAGACATTTATTGTTTGTAAAAGTCATATGCGAGTAGGCGTCAACTATCATGAATGTCATTGTGATTTACACCTGAGAAGACAAAGCCCTGCATAATGAGCTGCATAATGAGCCTCTCATTCAGCTGTGTCACTGTGAGGAACAAAATAAAAGTATATATTTTTATGTTTGTAGTTTATTTTGAATATATTTAATTATCCCACAACATAATTTAATATTCACTTGCGAGTGCAGTTAAACAGTTATTGAAACTTCATAATGTTTCACTTGATTATACATTTAGTCAGGAATTATAGTTTGGAAAAAGTATTTGGAAAAAGTCTAACTAGTAAAATATTTACACGTTATGTGAAAACTTGTACAAGTATATAAATAAATAAAAAGAGACTTACTCAAGTTTATGATCTCTGCTGTATAAAGCACTTCATCCTTTTTTTTTTCTGAGGAAATCCAAACCTCAAATCCTGAAAAATCTTTTTGGGGTGAATTATATCTTATTCCTCTCATCGCGAAGCAAACAGTAAAATAAAAAGAACTTGAAGAACAGTCTTGCTGCGTTGTGTTCAGTTGTGTGGGCGTATTCAAGCTGCACGCTTCAGCGAAACATTAAAATCTGAATAGAGCGTTCAGCAGGGGGCGTGGTCACATTAGAAGATAATTTAGGGAGACGTGAAAACCGACATAGCGATGTTTTCATATGGATTACTTTATCACAGAATATTTGTTTTCGGTGGCAAACAGTTCTCCTCTGACCAGACGAAACCAGTAGTTCAATTCCAGACTGCAGCAAAGTCAGATTGTGCAGAAGAATTATCTGTTTCCTGTGGTCTTGTCCTGGTGCTCCTCTGAGACAAGGTCTTCACAGGGGATCTGTATCTGGGGCTCTAGTTGTCCTGGTCTCCGCTGTCTTTCAGGGATGTAGAGGTCCTTTCTAGGTGCTGATCCACCATCTGGTCTGGATACGTACTGGATCCGGGTGACTGCAGTGACCCTCTGATCTGGATACAGACTGGATCTGGTGGCTACGGTGACCTCGGAATAAGAGAGAAACAGACTAATATTAGCGTAGATGCCATTCTTCTAATGATGCAGCAAGTACATAGGGTGTTATGGGAAGTGTTCCCGGTTCCGGTTTACCTAATTAATGCAGCCTAAAATCCTTTAACGGATTTGGATATTAAAAGCATATTAGTATGTTATGTGTATGCCAGGTTAAAGAGATGGGTCTTTAATCTAGATTTAAACTGCAAGAGTGTGTCTGCCTCCCGAACAATGTTAGGTAGGTTATTCCAGAGTTTAGGCACCAAATAGGAAAAGGATCTGCCGCCCGCAGTTGATTTTGATATTCTAGGTATTATCAAATTGCCTGAGTTTTGAGAACGTAGTGGACGTAGAGGAGTATAATGTAAAAGGAGCTCATTCAAATACTGAGGTGCTAAACCATTCAGGGCTTTATAAGTAATAAGCAATATTTTAAAATCTATACGATGTTTGATAGGGAGCCAGTGCAGTGTGGACAGGACCGGGCTAATATGGTCATACTTCCTGGTTCTAGTAAGAACTCTTGCTGCTGCATTTTGGACTAGCTGTAGTTTGTTTACTAAGCGTGCAGAACAACCACCCAATAAAGCATTACAATAATCTAACCTTGAAGTCATAAATGCATGGATTAACATTTCTGCATTTGACATTGAGAGCATAGGCCGTAATTTAGATATATTTTTGAGATGGAAAATGCAATAAAAAAAGAAAAAAGAAACCTGGCTTTCTAATGAGAGATTGCTCTTATATAGCACACCTAGGTAGAGCTAAAGATATTTGCATGAACCCAATGGGACCCGACAGGTTCGGTTTCGGGCTTAATTTATATCATATATTACACAGGCTTGGGCCGGGCTCGGTCTTTGCACTCCGGTTTGCGAGGTAACGAGTGGTCACGTGATGTGTTTCGATTAGCACGAGAAAGATGCAAAAATGTTTGCTGAATAGGTGAAATGGAGGCTTGACTTTGGCGATTAAGTTTGGGTTGCACCAGCAACTAAAGCAAAGTCTAAGGTTTGGAAAAGTTTTGATCATGTTTATAATGAGAATAATGAGTGAATAATGACACACCATCAGTGAGCGCAGGAACGCGCTGAAGACATCTACAGTGGATTCAATCATTTTCCTCCACAAAAACATGTAGGCTTAGCCTTATCGCTTTGAGTAAAGGTTTTTCAAATGATAACTAAATATTCATTGAGTGTTAAATGCATAATGTGGACAGAGTATTTACGCTAATGTTGTCATTATTCTTTTATTAAATGTCAGCTGATAGTGGTGAAGCAAATCCAGCGGAGCCTTTATCTTAATTCCGTTATTGCCAAATACCCATCTTAATAAAAAATTTAACTTAATTTAATCTGTTAAAAAAGACTTGTTTTTATTGGTGCGTTGGTCTGTTTATAGGCTAAATGAGCCTATGCCTATTTAGAGAGCTGAGATGTTACGATGTTACAGAGGACTTATTTTATTTGTTTATTCCAACTTCCAAGTGGACTAGTTTACGTTAGTTTTGAAAAAATTATGTTAAAACGTATAAATTACTCATTTTTGGCAAAAGGCAAAAGAGCAGTGTGTGTGCGCACATTTAAATAATGTCGGGCTGTAAACAGGTTTGGGCTTTTAAAAAGCTTTCAATCAAAGTTACTTGTCGGGCTCGTGTCCTGTCGGGCTTAACTTTTAAGGCCCAATTACAGCTCTAAACCTAGGTTCCTAACTGATGACGAAGAATTGACAGAGCAGCCATCAAGTCTTAGACAGTGTTCTAGGTTATTACAAGCAGAGTTTTTAGGTCCTATAATGAAAAGTTTTCAGAATTTAGCAGTAACAAATTACTCCTCATCCAGGTTTTTATATCAACTAAGCATTCCATTATTTTTTAATTGGTATGTTTCTCTGGGCCTCAAAGAAATATAGATTTGAGTATCATCAGCATAACAGCGAAAGCTAACACTGTGCTTCCTGATGACATCTCTCAATGGTAACATGTATTAATCATCGCAAGCATGGACATAGTGCACATACATACATACATATAATCACACAGAATTTAATTTAACACTAATGTAAGAAAATAAATAAATTAAATGATAATGCACTAGATACAGAAGTACAAGTATAGGGGAAAACATTATTATTGGAATTAAGCAGATGAATTGCTCCACAAGCTACGAGCAGTCATGAACCGCCACAGAGAAATATAAATGTAGACAGAGCTCTCAATCTGACAGACCTTTCTGTGTGAGCTCTTACATGTTTAGGCCCTATTCTGTTCCCTATTCATGGAAGTTCTCCCAATATTCCATGTCACGTTACTTGGCGAAGATTAATATTCAGTCAAATCAGCTCCTGATAGCTTCATTTAGAACACTGTGAAGTGCTAATGCTGCTTTGTTCTTGATTAAGGAGGGAACAGTGTCTGGATAAGAAATATCCTGGTCTCTTTAAACATCATCCCTCAACCACAGTGGACAAACTCATCAAGAAGAGAAACGTCCCTCAGAAACTGCCTTCTCATGGCAAGAGGTAAGAACAGATGTTGGCACAGGCAGGACCACTTGACATATTTTTGACTTTTATTAATAATTACCTGGATAGTTTGTGTTTATATCCACAGCAGAACTAATTTATTTCTGCCTAATTCACAACACATATGTACACACATGAATTTGTTCTTAACCTGGTTGAAATTGTAATGAATTTGGAGCATTTTAAATGAGCGATAGCATGAGGTTTGTCATTAAGATGTGATTGAGATGTCCACATTCAGTAAAAATGTACAATATGTATTACATGTATACGTTTTGTGTCTTATACACAGTTACACAATGTAGTAGAGGTTTGTCTTCTAGGTGAATGTATGCATAGAACAACATATGTGTAGTTCCAGTTTTACTGTAATTTCTCAAAAAAAAAAAAAAAAACGAAACGAAACTATATAGAATGTGTACATGATGAATTGTTTGGAAAAGTATCTTTGATATTTCCATAAAGATGGACATGAATGAACATCTTAAATGCTGTAACAGCAGTCAATAATTTGGTGTAGTGTCCTGTGTGGTTCAAAGGTCCTCTGAAACCCACCACCTACCCAGCACCACCTGTCTAGATCAGTTATGAGGTTCAGCTGAATTATGTATGTCCATTTCTGCATCAGGATCTAGTCTTACATTCTCACAGCTGTTTGAGTAAGTTTTGACAGTAGCAGGTGCACATACAGTAAGTAGGTGGCCAACCACAGTGTGCTTTCTACTGCCATGAGCGACACCACAACCATGTCTGCAAAATTTATTTGGTGCTTTTACCAAAATGTATCAATGTAGCAAATTAGATAAAAGTGAAATGAACATAATTAATCATAACTGGTTATTATTAATCATATTCATCTTCATGAATTACTTGTAGCATTAAAGCTGTAGATCCTATATAGATCCTTCAGGATGTCTTGGAGGGGTGAGGTTTTTTAAGTCACAACTTCTTGCTACTGGGGTTCCTCAAGGCTCAGTGCTTGGGCCACTTTTCTTCTCCATCTATATGACGTCATTAGGATCTGTCATTCAGAAGCATGGCTTTTCCTATCACTGCTATGCTGATGACACTCAACTCTACTTCTCATTCCAACCAGATGAACTGACGGTACCTGCTCGCATTTCTACATTTCTATATTTCTAGCTGGATGAATGACCATCACCTTCAGCTCAACCTTACTAAGACAGAACTGCTTGTGGTTCCATCTAACCCATCATTTCATCACAACTACTCTATACAGCTGGGTTCATCAACCATAACTCCTTCGAGGACAGCCAGAAACCTAGGAGTTGTGATCGACCATCACTTAAGCTTCACAGACCATATTGCTACTACGGACCGGTCCTGGAGATTTGCCTTATACACATTTAGGAAGATTAGACCCTTCCTGTCAGAGCAAGCCACCCAACTTCTTGTCCAAGCTCTTGTTCTCTCCAGACTGGACTATTGTAATGCTCTCCTGGCTCTTCCTGCATGAACTGTCAAGCCTCTGCAAATGATCCAGAATGCAGCAGCGAGGGTTGTCTTCAATGAAGAAAAAAAAAAAAAAGGAAAAAAGAAGCTTACGTTACTCCTCTCCTCATCAGGTTACACTGGCTACCAGTAGCCAGTTGCATCAAATTCAAGGTACTGATGCTTGCCTACAAGATGGCCACTGCTGCTGCACCAATACACCTAAACTCAATAGTTTAAACTTATGTGCCCTCCAGAAGCTTGAATTCTGCCTTGTGGTGCCATCCCAAAGAGAGTCAAAATTACTCTCTCTGACCTTTTCCTGGACTGTGCCCAGCTGGTGGAATGACCTCCCAATCTCAATTCGAACAGCTGAGTCTTTACTCATTTTCAAAAAACATCTAAAGACTCATCTTTTCGTCCAGCACTAGACCAACTTATACTACAGCAGCATTTAAATTTTCTTGTCTATTCTATTCTATTCTATTCTTAAAAATAAATAAATTTAAAAAAAAACATAGCTACGTGTTATGTTCTACACTAACTGAGACTTATCATGGCACTTTTATACTGTTGTTGTTCTCTTGTTGGTCTGATTACTTCTATTGTTCTCATTTGTAAGTCGCTTTGGATAAAAGCATCTGCTAAATTATTAAATCAAAAGTAGAATTAAGAGTACAATAAAATGATTTGTTCGTCCTCAGGACAGACAGTGTTAATCTATTGAAGCACATCTAAATATTTAACAAGTGGTTACTTGCATTGGCTCTGTAGTTGTTGAGTAAAGTGTCCTGGTGCATGTATAATGCATAGATTCCGGTCAGGAGTAAAAGCTTCATCATTTCATCCATGGGTTGACTGCTTCGAAGTGAATCAACAAAGTTGCTGAAAACTGCCGGAAGATCGGACTCCCCTGGAAGGGAAGTCACGAGGTTTCCAAGGTGATAGGTGTCTTAAGGGAACCGCAAGTTAAGAGAAGATTCAATTTTTGGGTGGAGTAGGTTTTATCTGGTTTCCCTGTAACACCTATTTGGTTAGATTGACCAGTAGACAGACCAAGGTTGTGATTCTGCCTTGAGTCATGTGTCAGGACTCTCTTCCGAATCATGACTATTACTCAGAATAATAACAGTTCAGTTGTCTTGTGGGTGAGACAATCCATAATGCCTCTTAGTAAGGTGTCCATATCTCCTTGGGTAGTGGAGTTTTGTGGTTTGGGTTTGCTGTTTGGACTTGACAGCAACCTGGCATGCTCTGACATATTCCACCATGTCTTTCTGTATGCCAGTCCTGTGTGCCACTTTTTTTTAATGTCTCATAGTACTGTGGTGTCCTGCACATGGTGCATTTTGGGCATACCTTACCAAGATTTCTTGGTAAATGGGTGCAGTGACTTTAGTTTTCAAAAAACACAATGGACCAACACCGGCATATGACTTTGGAAACTTAACACTGGATTTCAAGCAAATTGGACTATGAGCTTCTCCACCCTTTCTCCAGACTCTAGGAGCTTGGTTTCCAAATGAAATACAAAACTTGCTATCATCTGAAAAGAGGACTTTGGACCAATGGGCAACAGTCAATTTCTTCTTCTCCTTAGCCCAGGTAAGATGCCTCTGACATTGTCTGTGGTACAAGAGTGGCGTACAAGAGTGGCTTAACAAGAGGAATACCACAACTGTATCCAAATTCCTTGAGACTTCTGTTTGTTGTGGCTCTTGATGCCTTGACCCCATCCTCAGTGCATTCCTTGAGAAGTTATCTAAAATTCTTTTTAAAATTTTAATACATAAGTTTCATAATTTGAGTTGAATTACTGAAATAAATGAACTTTTCCTCTACATTCTAATTTACTGAGAAGCACCTGTAAGCAATGCCATTTGTGTATTGTCATTAGGTTAGTATCAGGGCCACAAAGTGGGTAGGATGGATGTGAAAGTTGGTCTCCTGTGGGTTATGGCTGTCATGTCATGGGAGAGATCATAGATTGAGATCATAGCTCTTGATGAAATGCACTTGTTTTGGCAAGGGCCATAAGGACTCTTGGCTTCTTGTTCACTGTGGCAAACTCATCTTTTTCCTAGTCAAGTAGGTGGTGTGTGAAGCTCAGATTGGCATAATTTGAGTTTAAATCGGGAGTTATCTGACACACTTCTTGTGAGTCGATGTGATTTGAAGGACGATTAGGATGGCTGTCACTTCTACTTTGATGACTGGAAGTCCAGCTTGCTGTGTTGCTGGGGAGAGGTTTGCTGTGAACCCAGGAAGCGCAGAGCAGGATCTTTTTGTCATCTGAGTAGTTTGTGCAATGGTGGGAGCAGTGTTCTGCTGAAGTGGGAACCCCGACCATGTTCCGGCCATGTTGTCAGCTGATAGTGGCAGCCCTAAGGCAGTAGTTAGTGAATCCAGCTGTCAGATGAAACTCCTTGTGATGAGGGTAAATCAGGCATGGTGTAGAGTGCATATGCCATTTTGAGTTTGATGTTAGGTCGTCTTAAGTCAGTCCACATAGTTAGCATTAGCAATGAATCATTGCCTATTGTGAAGAGCAGCTTTGGCACTGACAGTTGTCAGCAGGTGCAGGATGTCTCTTCAGAAAAGGGTGTGTTGTTTAAAGTGGGCCGGGTTCCCTCCATTCCCTTGAAGGTGTGTTGTTGAGGGTTTGAGCACGCTGTCTGTTGAGCTGAACAGTGACCCCTTTATGTATATAGTGGGACTGCAGTCTCATATACTGTATTCACCTATATATATTCATATATATATTCACCCATTCACATATATTCAGAGTAAATGTCTGATATGGTCTGGCAGGATGTTCTCGCAATTGACAGGGCTTCCCCAAGGGGTTGCAAGGTCTGCCAGAAACAGGAAGTAGCAGGTTGAGCTTTGGTTATTTTACTTCACGTTAAAATGCAGGTGTCCTTGGTAGTCACGATGGTTGACAACAAGACCTCATAGACCTCATGCACTTGCTTGTTAAGGCAAGTCTGGTGTGTGCTTGGTGCATGCTTTGAAGAGGGTGAGGCTTAAGGCCATATTTTAATGGCTGGCTGTGAGATTTTCTTGTGACCTCTGTGACCTGGCAGTCTGTCTGGGTGACCTGTCTGGCTGAAGTGGGTTTTCCTGGTTGTCCCCCTTTTCGATTTTGTTCCTCAGGAGTCTTGATACTAGGTTTGAGTGATGACCGGTATGCTGACAGGTGATTGATCATCCTGGATGTGCAGCCATCAGCTGAAGTAGCTGGGAGATGCCATTACTTGGTGATGGAATGGCTGGCCCTGTGGTCAGTGGCTGGTTAGCAAAGATCTGGGTTTTGGGCTGGTCTGACCTTGAGACTGGGTTCTCGTGACCAGCTGAGATGTCAGGCCTGATCTTTTTGACCTGGCAGTGCACTTCAGATGAGTTGGCTTGTTGGAAAAGTAAAAGTTGTTGGTGAAAAGACAGCATGTGTCCATTTGTGTTGGGTACAGTCTTATGGAGCTGATGGTCAGGTGCAGGGGAGTTGGCCATGCATGTAATTTTGGTCAGCCGTCTGTTGATGTGCTGTCTGGGTGCCATGACCGTCTGGTTTTAGGATGGATGTCTCTGTGGTGAGAAACTGTTGGCTGAGATCTGGGCATTTCTCTTAGTATGAGGGTATGCTGGTAGGTTGTTGGTTTCTCATAAATTAAATTAAATTTAAATGTATGCATTTTGCAGACGCTTTTATCCAAAGCGACTTACAGTGCATTCAGGCTTTCAATTTTTATCTATCATGTGTTCCCGGGGAATCAAACCCCCAACCTTGTGCTAGCTTGCTTGCTAACGCAATGCTCTACCAGTTGAGCTACAGGAACACTATGCTGCTTGTAGTTAAAAGGAGTCTGCTAGTCTGATCCTGTTTCTCCTGCTGGTGAGGCCACTCTCAGGATTTTTTCATGCTGGCCCATGTGTTCTCCAGAGTCAGTTCTGGGTACTGTGCAGGGATAGGAAGGATTTTAACAGTCTTTATGGAGACATTGCTGTGTTCTCTGTAGGCTGATGTACAGTGGATTTCGGGAGGAGGGAAGGTTCTGTTGAAACATTCTTCCCTTGTTGCCTGTTCTGTCATCTGCCGTAGATTCTTTTTTGTAGTAGACTCATAGTTGTAAATTTAGTAATTTAGGACCCTGCCCCAACTACCTGTGGTTGCTGGCTGGAGAAGTGTGAAGTGTGCTTCGATAGGGCCTTAAGCTCATCCAGAGTGTTGGGTCTTGCGTCTCTCAACTTTCTCTTCACAATATCCCACAGATTCTCTATGGGGTTCAGGTCAGGAGAATTGGCAGGCCAATTGAGCATAGTAATACCATGGTCAGTAAACCATTTACCAGTGGTTTTGGCACTGTGAGCAGGTGCCAGGTCGTGCTGAAAAACGAAATCTTCATCTCCATAAAGCTTTTCAGCAGATGGAAGCATGAAGTGCTCCCAAAATCTCCTGATAGCTAGCTGCATTGACTCTGCCCTTGATTAAACACAGTGGACCAACACCAGCAGCTGACATGGCACCCCAGACCATCACTGACTGTGGGTACTTGACAATGGAATTCAGGCATTTTGGCATTTCCTTCTCCCCAATCTTCCTCCAGACTCTGGCACCTTGATTCCCGAATGACATGCAAAATTTGCTTTCATCCGAAAAAAGTACTTTGGACCACTGAGCAACAGTCCAGTGCTGCTTCTCTGTAGCCCATTTCCTGCACACGCCTGTGCACGGTGGCTCTGGATGTTTCTACTCCAGACTCAGTCCACTGCTTCCGCAGGTCCCCCAAGGTCTGGAATCGGTCCTTCTCCACAATCTTCCTCAGGGTCCGGTCACCTCTTCCCGTTGTGCAGCGTTTTTTGCCACACTTTTTCCTTCCCACAGACTTCCCACTGAGGTGCCTTGATACAGCACTCTGGGAACAGCCTATTCGTTCGGAATTGTCTTTGTGTCTTACCCTCTCGCTCGAGGGTGTCAATGATGGCCTTCTGGACAGCAGTCAGGTCGGCAGTCTTACCCATGATTGCGGTTTTGAGTAATGAACCAGGCTGGGAGTTTTTAAAAGCCTCAGGAATCTTTTGCAGGTGTTTAGAGTTAATTAGTTGATTCAGATGACTAGGTTAATAGCTCATTTAGAGAACCTTTTTTCATGATATGCTAATTTTTTGAGATAGGAATTTGGGGTTTTCATGAGCTGTATGCCAAAATCATTAGTATTAAAACAATAAAAGACCTGAAATATTTTAGTTGGTGAGCAATGAATCTAAAATATATGAAAGTTAAATTTTTGTCATTACATTATTGAAAATAATGAACTTTTATCACAATTTGCTAATTTTTGAGTTACCTGTGTGTGTGTGTGTGTGTGTGTGTGTGTGTGTGTATATATATATATATATATATATATACACACATATATATATATATATATATATATATATACATATATATAGCCTATAAAACATGTTCATAGATGGGTACTTTACTGATGTCTGGACTCTATTTAGGATTTAGAAAAACATAAAGAGATGGTTCAGTATATTGATAATGGATACATTCGGTGAGAATTTATATTTCAGTGTTTGACTGAATGTCACATAAGTAATGATGGAATAACCCAATAATGAAACAAAAAAAAAGTCTCGGGACAGTTTCTTATTACTGCAATATATTTTAACATTTGTATCGCGTACAATTAAAACAGTTCAAAATTGAAAATAGTCAAAGCAGCATACATTAAGAACAAAAGTTCTTATCTCTTTGGCAGACGCCAAAAAAGAGTTTCTGTCTTTCTTTCAAAAGAGAAAGAAACTCTTTTGGCCAGTTTCTTTGTCTCTCTCTCAGAGGTGACTTATGCCTACTGAGAAAAAAAAACATATTATATTGTATGTAATACTCTGTATGTCGTTGCAAAAAATGGAAAAAGCCAAACCAACGAGGCATTTGTCTTAAAACAGACACTTTGCCTAAACCTGTTCTGCAAGTTTGAAACACTCATCAGATATTCTCCATATGAAAGAGCAAGAGATTCACACATTTATTTCAACCCCTACAAGCTATACAGAACTGCCCCCAAATGCCAACCCCCTCCAGATTAACTAAATTCATTCACACTACTGGTTGCTCAGTATAAAATGGACATGCTTTTTATTAAAAGAAAAAAAGTGGTGTAACATAAACCAGCGAACTGAAGAATACTCACATCTCTATTTATCATTTTATATATTTTAATATTATTAAAAAATATATATATATAAACAATTACATTGTTTAATGTTTAAACTAACATTGTAATATGTTTTGTGTTCTATATCTACGGATTTTATTTTAAGCAAGTTATGATGATTTGAGAAGGCTAAATCAATCAAACGTAATCAACCCAGCTGTCTGCCACTATACGCTTGGTCATCACTTAAAAAAATAAATAAAAATAAAATACTTGAATTTAACCAACCAAACAAACAAAAAAAATCCAAACATTTTTCTGACTTAATTAATAATGAAAAAATGGGAAATATAACTTTTCAGTTAAAAACAAAACTGAACTGTTTTAATGGTGAGAGAGAAAACAGACACGGGCTCCAGTCAGACTCGGGCCAAAGATACTGAAAAACTGTCAGCCAAGATCCTCTGGAATATGGCTTATGTTTGAGGCCCATGCAGGACTGAATGCTGTGAATCTACAAAAATATATATATATATATTTTTTTTTTTTACATTTTATGGATTGCCCCAATCTCCCGCACAGCCAAACTCTGTAAACAAAACTGTATTGTTTATTTATTTTGAATGGATTAATTATTATTTAAAACATGTTTTAATTAATACAAAGAAGCAAATAAAATGTGATACATTCTTTAATTCATGGACATAAAATGTGTTAAAAAAGGCCAGATAACAAATAAATATGTGACATGCTGAAATAAATAAGCAAATTATTAAGTGTAAGTTTCAAGCCTTCCATATTTTGTGACATTAATGTAACTATAATGTCAAAATATGTTAGAACTAAGCCTAGCCTAACACGCAACAATAAGCCACATTTTTAATCATTTTATGTTTTATGGCATAATGCACACATATTTAAATGTAATCTAAAGATTCCAAGTGAATATCCTACTTTTTGTATGATTTCTAGCTTTTCATGTCGCATTAAAAAAAAAAAATTAACATTTTTTTTTTTGGTGTGAGTTAAACTGCAATTTGAATAAAGTTTCATGAACATGCAGCCTTGTACAAATTGATATGTATGCTTGTACAGTGGACCAATGGCCAAGGTCAGGATTTTTCATTCAAAAACTTTCATTAGCCTGTAGATCAAAATGAAAGCCCCTTGATACAATATAAGGAAAATGTATAGTTTTAATGTTTTTTTCATAATGTCTGTTTAATAACCATAACATGCAGTAAGAGCTTTTGTGTAAATTATTATTATTTTTGGATGCATTAGGCTGCAGCCTTTATGACAAAATTCATATCTCAAATTTTGAAATTAACTTTCTAAAAATACATTTTAGATTAATTTTCTAATTACTTTTAAGGATGCTATAATGTTATATTATAAAGTTATTTTCTGGCTTTAGTTTCATGAATGACGTTAGCATGTGACTGACTTGCAGTTAACGCATTAGGCATTTTGGTTGGACACCTACAGTAGCAGATCTAGTACGCCAAGAATAAATACATTTACATTCATATTTGTCCATTTAGCAGACGCTTTTATCCAAAGTGTCTTAAAATTAAGAAATACAATTACTGATTCATCATAAAGAGGCAAATAAACGCAGGAAGTGCTTGTAATGCAGAATTTTAGGCATTGTTCAGATTAGTACAAACTAGTCAGAGAGATCAAGCAAAGAGAAAGCAAAGTTTTTTAATACATTATCATAATTTTTATTATGGTAGTCAAGTCACCTTTATTTATATAGCGCTTTAAACAAAATACATTGCGTCAAAGCAACTTAACAACATTCATTGTGAGAACAGTGTGTCAATAATGCAAAATGATAGTTAAAGGCAGTTCATCATTGAATTCAGTTTAAATAGTGTCTGTGCATTTATTTGCAATCAAGTCAATGATATCGCTGTAGATGAAGTGACCCCAACTAAGCAAGTCAGAGGTGACAGCGGCAAGGAACCGAAACTCCATCGGTGACAGAATGGAGAAAAAAACCTTGGGAGAAACCAGGCTCAGTTGGGGGTCAGTTCTCCTCTGACCAGACGAAACCAGTAGTTCAATTCCAGGCTGCAGCAAAGTCAGATTGTGCAGAAGAATCATCTGTTTCCTGTGGTCTTGTCCTGTTGCTCCTCTGAGACAAGGTCTTTACAGGGGATCTGTATCTGGGGCTCTAGTAGTCCTGGTCTCCGCTGTCTTTCATGGATGTAGAGGTCCTTTCTAGGTGCTGATCCACCATCTGG
Organism: Carassius auratus; assembly: GCF_003368295.1. NCBI lineage: Eukaryota > Metazoa > Chordata > Actinopteri > Cypriniformes > Cyprinidae > Carassius > Carassius auratus. Next base: position 35,230,259 of record NC_039251.1, read on the forward strand.
TCTGGATACGTATTGGATCCGGGTGACTGCAGTGACCCTCTGATCTGGATACAGACTGGATCTGGTGGCTACGGTGACCTCGGAATAAGAGAGAAACAGACTAATATTAGCGTAGATGCCATTCTTCTAATGATGTAGCAAGTACATAGGGTGTTATGGGAAGGGTTCACGGTTCCGGTTTACCTAATTAATGAAGCCTAAAAATCCCTTAACGGATTTGGATATTAAAAGCATATTAGTATGTTATGTGTATGCCAGGTTAAAGAGATGGGTCTTTAATCTAGATTTAAACTGCAAGAGTGTGTCTGCCTCCCGAACAATGTTAGGTAGGTTATTCCAGAGTTTAGGCACCAAATAGGAAAAGGATCTGCCGCCCGCAGTTGATTTTGATATTCTAGGTATTATCAGATTGCCTGAGTTTTGAGAACATAGCGGACATAGAGGATTATAATGTAAAAGGAGCTCATTCAAATACTGAGGTGCTAAACCATTTTGGACTAACTGTAGTATGTTTACGAAGCGTGTAGAACAACCACCCAATAAAGCATTACAATAATCTAACCTTGAGGTCATAAATGCATGGATTAACATTTCTGCATTTGACATTGAGAGCATAGGCCGTAATTTAGATATATTTTTGAGATGGAAAAATGCAGTTTTACAAATGCTAGAAATGTGGCGTTCTAAGGAAAGATTGCGATCAAATAGCACACCTAGGTTCCTAACTGATGACGAAGAATTTTTCAAACTGGTGTGTTTCACCGGGCCGTGAAGAAATATAGAGCTGAGTATCATCAGCATAACAGTGAAAGTTAACACCATGTTTCCTGATGATATCTCCCAAGGGTAACATATAAAGCGTGAAGAGTAGCGGCCCTAGTACTGAGCCTTGAGGTACTCCACACTACACTTCTGATCAATATGATACTTCTTCATTCACTGCTACGAACTGATGGCGGTCATATAAGTACAATTTAAACCATGCTAATTCACTTCCATAATGCCAACAAAGTGTTCAAGTCAATGCAAAAGAATGTTGTGGTCAATTGTGTCAAACGCAGCACTAAGATCCAATAAAACTAAAAGAGAGATACAACCACGATCAGATGATAAGAGCAGATCATTTGTAACTCTAAGGAGAGCAGTCTCAGAACTATGATACGCTCTAAATCCTGACTGGAAATCCTCACATATACCATTTTTCTCTAAGAAGGAATATAATTGTGAGGATAGTATCTTGGACAGAAAAGGGAGATTCAAGATTGGTCTATAGTTAACTAGTTCTTTGGGGTCAAGTTGTGTTTTTTTTTTTTTATGAGAGGCTTAATAACAGCCAGTTGGAAGGTTTTGGGGACATATCCTAATGACAATGAGGAATTAATAATAGTCGAGGATCTATGACGTCTGGAAGAACCTCTTTTAGGAGCTAAGATGGTATAGGGTCTAACATACATGTTATTAGTTTAGATGATTTAACAAGTTTCTACAATTCTTCATCTCCTATAGTAAGAATGAGTGGAACTGTTCCTCAGGGGGTCTATAGTGCACTGTCTGATGTGATACTGTAGCTGACGGCTGAATGGTTGCAATTTTATCTCTAATAGTATCGATTTTAGAAGTAAAGTAGTTCATAAAGTAATTACTGCTGTGGTGTTGGGAAATGTCAACAATTGTTGAGGCTTTATTTTTCGTTAATTTAGCCACTGTATTGAATAAATACCTGGGGTTATGTTTGTTTTCTTCTAAAAGAGAAGAAAAGTAATTGGATCTAGCAGTTTTTAATGCTTTTCTGTAGGATCGGTTACTTTCCCTCCAAGCAATACGAAATACCTCTAGTTTTTGTTTTCCTGCTAAAAACAATTTATAGAGTTATGTTTTTATATATAATACAGTAATAATACATAATAACATTATATAATACAACAAAATGATTCTGATTAGTTTAACTCATTATGCTGTTTCACTGGGGACTGTAATATGTAATGTAAGGTATGTTGTTTAACCAATGGCTTTCTTTTTTAACTGCCATATCTAGACCTGACCTCCTGAGATCAGAGATCATTCTCCCCAAGATGGACACTGGTGTGCTGCAGGTGACCGTCCCTCCATGTGCAAACCGAGGACCTACTTCACCTAGCCGCGCCCGCAGGGTAAAAACTCGTCACCGGAGGAGCGGCAAAGGAAGCAGTGGGGATCTGTCAGGGCCCAAGCACCCTTCTGCCCCTGCTAGCCGAGAAAGAGAGCCCCCGCTGCCCAACACACCGACACCCACACCGCCCCTCACTGAGACGGCTTCAGGGGCTGTGATGAGGGAGGGCCAGCTGGAGCCACCCCCACTGAAACTTTCCTCGTCGAGCCCAGATCTGCTCAGCTCCACCCGCCGCGCTGAAGACGGAGTCAGTGGAGCTGCCCCGACCGAAACCCTGGGCGGAGAGACCAGTGCTGGAGCTGAAGCGGGGGCCGGCCTGGACGAGACTCCGCCCAGAAGTGACACAGCAAGTGAGGACGCCGCCTCACTGCCGTTCTCCAGCAGCCCAGATTCACCCTGCTGTGGCCGAAGTGGAGCGGTGGGCAGAACTCATGTAGGAGAGGAGAGAGAAGAGGGAACCGGGACGGTGCGATTACCCAGAGGATCCAGCGGCAGTCATCTGACTCCATCAGCCATACTGTATCGAGCTGCTATCACACGCAAACAGGTACGCTTCTGTCTATTCCCCAGTTTTCATTTCCATTCTGGGAACCAACTGATTATAGTCTTATTAAAATAAAGGTGACTTGATTCGGCAAGAGAAGGTGCATTGCTTAGATCTCATGACTGGTCACCATTTCTTTTAAGTTTTTAATTTTTTTTTTGTTTTCTATCACTTCTCAATTAATATGACCCCCTTTAATTTAAAGGTCCCCTGAAGTGCCTTGAAACAGACAGCATTATTCTATATGGTGACGTAATTTCGACTGAAACAGGAAGAGAGAGGGTGGGACATATCTAGCAGCCACGCCCCCTTTGTAAAATAGCCAATAGCGTTTTGTTTATATCTGCTCAGACCAGAGACGTTGAGCCCAGTAAAGCCACATTTGACTAGGGGTGCTCCGATCACGATCGGCCGATCGTTAATGTGCATCTCATCAGTAAAGCCGGTTCTCTAATCAGCGGTTAATTCCATCAGGTGCGTGATTTCACATAGAGCAGCTGTTACTACACAGAGCCGTTGTTAACTGAGAAGATGCACCAAAAAACGCTGAAAATGAAGTGGATTTGCGCATCTTCTCTATTACGCACCTGATGGAATTAACCGCTGATTAGAGAACCGGCTTTACTGACGAGATACGCATAACGATCGGCCGATCGTGATCGGAGCACCCCTACATTTGACAGCTACAATCTAATAGATTACCCCCTTGATTCAATATGAAACTCTTAGTTACTCTGTAGTTGTAAAAGTTTTTAATAAATGCTGACTTGCACATATGATCTGCTCCCAGTTATCCCATCTCTTGACCTTTAGCTAAAGTCTGGATCAGACTGTGTGCACTTCTGCAGTTCACATGAAACAACGTGAAACCAGACCTTATATGCACCAATCAAAAGCTTATTTACACAGTCTGAATCGGTCCCTATTACTTACTTTGTGCACTACGAGCCATTCACTGAACACTGTGAACAAGTGAACGATCTCAGCCGCAGGCAAGCAAAACACTGAGAAAGCACTACAATCCTGACGAGGCACAGCAACAGAGCAGAGGCCAGGACACATGCCATTTTCCTGGACACGTCCTGGCCAGGATTTCTATATTAGCTAAAATATCCATTGTTTTGGCTTTGTTTGCAATGCGCAGACCAATCGTTGCATGACAGTGAGAGCTCTAGAGAACAGACGACCGCTTGTACTTTTGAATCACTCTCACGGTACTTTGATGTCATACACTGTTCTGTATGCTCAGTGCTGCTTCAAGTCTAACACTAATATGCACAAATATTTGCATCGCTTTGACCGTTCTCTGCAAATCCCACCTTCTCACGCACCTCGATTGGTCAATTGCGTACAATGCCTGCATGTTATTGGTCAAACGATCATTACTTTCATTAAGTATGAAAACAGGAGACCAAAGCCAAAACCTGGATATTTAAGGCAATATAGAAATCCTGGTCAGGACATTTCCTGGGAAAATGGCACATTTGGTCAGCCTAGGTATGTGGAGCATTCACAGCTTATATGGAAAGAACGCCACTGCTATATTATAGTGTTCATAAACACAGCTCAAAGGCTCTTTACCAGTGGTCCTCCCTTACAAAACTTAACATCTACCCCAGTTTTGTAACTGATAAGAGTATAAAATATTTTAGTACAAGCATTTCAGTAAAACAGAATATATGCAATATGTCAAACCATTAACCCTGTGGCAACAGTTGAAAATCAATTGATAAATCTGCAGACTTGGCAACCCTATTTTTAAGAATATGATATGCAAGGTTAATTAGACCAGTCTAATGTTAGACCGATCTAAAAATGAGCAGACCTACTGTAAACCGTTGATTCAGTTGATATTCAGGTTTATTTTAGTTGAGTCAAACCAGTCAGTTTATGTTACCACATGAAGCACGTCACATGATCAAACATTTAGTAGTTTTAAAGGAGAGCCCATTATAGAATGCATTTGGGACATTTATTTAGGAGTAATACATTAATCACACTGCAGGTTTGTTGCAAATACAAAGAAAAAAAAAGCAAAAATCTAAATGCAAAAGATAGCAATAAGTTTGTTGTTTTTGCAGTGCTGTTTTGGGCCTTAACCACTGAGCATGTCTGAATGAATTGTGTTGAATTCCACTAGCGACGTGGCGTTTCCTCCGAAGAAGAAGAGGGCGAGGTGGACAGTGAGGTGGACTTACCAAGGAGACGGTAAGAATATAATATTTTATTCTTTCTTAAGTATTTTCTGTGTGAACTATGGTAGTTATGAGTTGCCTCATTTAATATAAAGAACCCATAATAAAATAAGGCCCTGTTTTCACCCACTAGGTGAGCATTGTACGCCTGGTCATAGCACACATGCTCAGGTGCTCAGTTATGGAATCTTGTTAGATCAGTGTCTCCCAACCCAGTTCCTCTAGGACAGTATACCGGGAAGCAAAACGTACCTGGACGACCTACTACTTGCACATTCAATGGACATTTTACTCTCCCATGAAGACACAGGAGCCACTTTATTTTACAGTCTGGTTCCACATACACATACTAAGTATTTATTATAGTGATTGCCAGTGGGTAAGAAACCTAGTTATGGGTAATAACTTGGTACTAAACCTGATTCTACTGCCAATACTTACCACCCATGTGGTTACCTTACACAACCATTACTTTCTAATGTTTTTGACAATTTTGATTTTAATATTCCTTAGTTTCATGGTTTGTATGTTCTGTAATGTTAATTTTGCAGAAGGCCGACCAGTATAACCAAGTGCCAATCAGTATCCACTTTCAGCTCAGAGAACCTGTCCGTTTCCGAGGGAGAGGAGGGACACACCACTGACCACTCTCACAGCGGCACGCCGGACGTGGTCAGCACCAACACTGACGAGCGACTGGATGATCGCAGCGATGACCTCATCTCCCAGGGGTCTGAGATCCCTGTTGATATAACAGACCCTACCCTGTCTGAAAGAGAGGCCGCTGCCTTGGAACAGGAGAGGGCCAACTTTGACCTGGAACAAAATATCCTGGAGGTACCAGTACATATTCAAAACAAATGTTGCAAGGTTTTTCATACCTGGCTCTGGAGGTCCACTGTCCTGCAGAAATTAACTGGAGCAAACACACCTGAACAAGCAATTTGCAGACAGACTCTGTGTAGGTCGTACCTCCAGGACCAGACTCTAGAAGCCTGCCTTCTATTTGAAGTAATTGTTAATGACTGTGTTCGTTTAGGCAATCTTAAGAGCTTCATATATATAACGTCAAAGAGTTTGATCACACTCTTTGTCCTGTTCCCAGACTCGCGCATTGTGTGAGGACTCAGACTGTGACAGTGCTGAACTCGACCAATCAGGGAGCGGAGAGCCGAGTCGTCCCCCGAGCGCAGGAGGCTGGGGCCAGGGTCCTCAAAACTGAAATGCACACACACACACACACACACACCAGCACACACTTTCACTTTTAGTTGCACCAAAGCAAAACGAACACAGATTTTCGTGGAACACGTATGCGCACACATCCTCTGAGAAATGCAACGGTGCACTACACAAAACGACTAGCCACCTTAAGAACAAATATTCAGACACTGGTCATAACAACTTTGGGATCGTAAACTGCCTCATGACCAGGACGTAGCCACGGAAAATATAGCAAGACAAGTTTAGCGGAAAGCTACTGCTAGAGATGAGGATTACAGGAACTACGTGAACAGATCAATGCAATTAAAAACTTCAGGGCATTCCCAATAAGCAGCAATGATGGTAACAATAGGTTTGTGCTGTTGAATTGCAGACAGACTTACTGGTGGGCCAGAATCGAGTCCATTCATGTGTCCAAGGCTTGTGGTTAGTTGTCGATGTAAATTCAAAGAGTCTAGATCGAATCTGTAGTGCTGGATGAAACTCCTGATCACAGGAATCTATGTCCTCCAGCCTGGATAAAGTAGTTTTGCCAAACTGCGCCCCAGTAATCTGTTCAGACGTGACGTAAATTAAGTTTGTTGCTCTCACTTTGGGACTGACTTCATTACTATGTACAGATGCTTCCTTTCCAAAGCATTTACAAGGTGCATATACAAATGTGATTCTATTATGACCATAATGCCCTGAGTTTCTGTAAATATATATTTAGTAAACTAAATCTCAGAAAAAAAGTAAACTATTTGCTACCATAACAAAAACATAATAAAAACGGTCCAGTTTTTACTATTCTCCTGTGCTTGTGCCACCCTACTATGGCAGCTCAGATCAGTTTGGAGATCAGCAGGTGTGTAAATGTACAGATATATATAGATATATAGTCAGGTTGGCTTTGCTAGTGCAGGACTGTAAAACTCTTGGATGCAAGTATACACAACACACAGACTGAACGGCACATATAAATGTACAGTACATGATTTATGATATGGAAATAACTATTCCAACTGTCTGCTCTCCTCTTACCTCTCAGATTATCTTTCAGTACTTTTTCTTCCATAGGGACATGCAATATGTACATTTAAACCTAATCTGAAGAGAGCACTTTTATTTTCTTCACTGTAAAAATAAAGTAAAACGAATAAATAACAATTTATTGTATATGAATTTTAGCTTGCCAGCTGTAGGTCTGAGAAGGGTAAAGTCCCGAAGAACAAATGCATGATATACATTTTTATGTATTTTAATTTTTAAATCAATTGTTTTTATACATCTAAAGATATGTTTGCAACTTTTTTTTACCTTGAATGTGTAATAATGTTGTGTTGCTTGTAGGCACTTTACAGTAGGATGTTTATATACATGGACATGTTCACTTTCTCATCTTGCACTGAAAATGTATTTATGATAATGATGGTTAAATAGATGCAAATCTCCAGTTTCAAGGTTATGTATGTTAAGAAAACCATTTAAAACTTTTTTGAAGATGATAACCTGAACCACATTTTTTTTCTTCTGATGATGATGTTAAAAATCTTCTGGGATGTGTTTCCCAAAAGCATCATAATCTTAAGTAGGTCGTAGAACCATTGCCACCAATGGTCTCTATGATGAACTTAGCTTATAATGGTTTTGGGAAACGCAGCTCTGGACCATAAAAGTCATGTTTTTCTTGGACAACTGAACTTGGTCAAAATGCAGAAATACTGGCAGCTTTATTCTGACGAAAACAAAATCAAAGGTCTTAAAATTGTTTCCCTTTCAGTCTGTCACTCTCAACATCACGTTGAGACTTTGAGTGTAAACTAAATGAGCCAATGCACATTGGCATTGGATTATTGCATCCAGCTGCCATTGATCACAGCGTGAGTATAAGTAGGCAGCCGGTGCAGCGCATATTCAGCTTTTTGCTTCGGAGCCAAGTGGACTTCCTGCTTCGTTGGTGATACTACAGATGAGTACAGCACACTCTAACGAAGCTCTCGTCCTGGAGGTACAGCACTTCAGCGACATTGATTCTTTTTGTGTTGAGTGGGTTGCACAAATCAGGCTGCACTACCCCCCGTTTGTGTTACAGACTGCCATTTTCCCTGTGCGCTTCAGCACAGTAAAAGAAGAGTTCTAGAAAGAGCATTCACTGGTGGAACGTGTTTTTAAAGATGGGTCTTTTCAAAGAGGCTCTTCCATTTGTGCATTTCTGGACTCGGTCATTTACCTGGTGCCAGGGGGTGGTCATGATCGCTGCTTCTCTTGTTTGGTCATTAAGCATGCTGAAGTAGCGTTGGTGGATGAGTCAGCTCCCATTGCGTTTAAATGACTGTCTCGGAGTTGTGGACCAGGTTCTGTTTCCTGCAAAGGGGTGGGGTACCCATGACCCTGCCTAAATCTAGGCAGTACTTGGCACTGGCTGGACTGGTCTTATGGTGGCAGTGAGTAATTCCCCTCCCAGGAACCAACCTCCGAGGAGAGGCTTCCCAGTCCATCTCGTTGGCTCCATCAGACCATCAGACTAAGTTATGCAATTCAGTTTGCCCGGCGCCCTCCCAAGTTCAGGGGCATCCACTTCACTTCAGTGAAGGCAGCAGAAGCCTCTGTCTTGTGTGCAGAGATCGCAGTCCTACTAGCAAAGGATGTGATAGAGCCGGTCCATTCATCCGATGGGGATTTACAGGCCTTACTTTATTGTGCCCAAGAAAGGTGGTGGGTTGAGACCAATCTTGGATCAGCACGTGTTGAACTGGGTCCTACACAAGCTAACATCATAGATGCTCAGGCAGAAGCGCATCTTCAGGTGCATCTGTCCCCATGATTGGTTTGTAGCAATTGACCTGAATGACACGTACTTCCATGCATTGAATCTTCTGCTCCACAGGCCATTCCTTTGTTTTGCATTCGAAGGACAGGTATATCAGTACAAGTTCCTGCCCTTTGGGCTGTCCCTGTCACCCCGTGTCTTCAGTAAAAAGTTGTTGAGGCAGCCCTTGTGAGAACAGGGCATTCCCATTCTCAACTAGGCTCATTCTAGCTCAACTGGCTCATTCGAGCTCAGTCTCAGGATCAGTTTTGAGAACACAGGGACTTGTCTTTTCACACCTCTGCCAGTTGGACCTTTGGGTAAACTGGGAAAAGAGCAAACTCTCCCCGATGCAGAGGATCTCTTTTCTCAATATGTAGTTGGACTTGGTCAAACAGACAGAATGCCTTACACAGGAACTTCCTCAGTTCGCTGTTGAACTGCTTGAATAGGTTCAAGAGCAGGATGGTGGTCCAACTGAAACAGTTTCAGAGTCTCCTGGGGCATATGGCAGCTGCAGGTAGGCGTGGCTACGTAGCACTTACCAGGTCCAAGTCACACTGGCCAGCCGCCAAACCTTTACCCTGTGGTCAGACCCTGCATTTCTCTGGGCAGGAGTGCCCCTGGAACAGGTCTCCAGGCATGCTGTGGTACACACGGATGCCTCTATCACCAGCTAGGAGGCAAGGTTCGATGGGCTTGCAGTGTCAGGGGTTTGGATGGGCCCCCAACTGCACTGGCACATCAATTGCCTCAAGTTGCTGGGAGTGCGCCTTGCCTTGATCCATCTCAAAGGGCACTTATGAGGCAGGCATGTACTAGTTTGCACGGACAGCACTGCGACCATTGCATAAATCAACCAACAAGGTGGTCTATGCTGCTGTAGCATAGCATGTCGCAACGCACCCGCCACCTCCTCCTCTGGAGTCAGAAGCATCTGAGGGTTGGGAGGGACCATAGCTCTGTGGTGCCTGGGGCATAAGACGGAAGTGGGGGGGGGGGTGAAGCTGGATGAAGCTGTCCTTCAGTCTGCTGGTCACACAGTGATGCAGCTCGTCAGAATGCTCTCGATGGTGCCTCTTTAAAAGGTGTACATGATGGGGGGCTGGGCTCTGGCTCGTCTCAGATTGTGGATTAAGTTGAGACGCTGTAGTGATTTCTTGGCCAGTCCTGCAGTGTTGTCGGTCCAGGAGAGATCCTTAGTGAAGAGAGAGGTTCATCAGCTTGGCTCATTAGTGAAAACCTTAATATGTGCTGCACCAGCTTCTTACTTATAATGCCACTGTGAGCTGGATGCAATAATCGCACACCAATGTGCATTGGCTCATTTAATTTACACTCAAAGTAGATTCGTCTCTCTAAGCGAGATTCCAATTCGTCGGTCCTCCGATGTGACATATCCGTTATTCCCTTCTGGGATCAAGGGTTACAATACGTAACCGACGGGTTACATTTACATAGACAACAGTAATTGAACAATGAATAAGAAATTGCTATTTAAAAAATACATTCATGGTACATTTGGAAAAAACAGGCATGAAGTAATCGAGATGTATTTTAGTCACATTATTAAGTTGTGTAAACACCGTAATCCATCATCCTACAGCAAACTAATTGATTAAATATTTTATGTTTGTGAACTTGTAAAAATAAAAACAAAAATAATTATTAAAATATAGCTAAACTATAAAAAGAGATGTGAATATATTGCTTTTCAGTATTATGTGGAATTTAGTGCTAATCTGGTTCTATGAACAAGAATAAGAATCAAACAGTTGTTTGTATTGTCTTGTGAGGAGAAAAAAACAAACTGTTGCCCTCCATATAAATTTAGGTAATGCCAGACATGAAGCCCCCTAGTATAAACAACTACAAGAGTTGCTTTAACACAGAAGTGCACATTTAAACTCTGAATGCCTTTAATGACGAAAATCTTCTCAGATTAGTAGCTATTGATTGATTTTGCAATATGACAGTTATAAGACAGCTTAGCATGTAAAACCTGCCATTCATGACTAGTAAAATAAATAAAGCTCCTACCTTCACAAGTTTGGAAAATAATTTTCAGGTTGCATTTAAAAGAACTGACTGCCTCAGACATTGGCCTGGATTTTTTCTCCCTAGCTACTGGATTAATTTATATAATATGTGAATTATGTGAAAGAAGCATGGAAGGCAGAAGAACAATTATTGCACTGTAGTCAGGGGTGTAGAAAGGGGCCATGCAACACAAAATAATAAAATAATTTTTAAAGATGCAGCTTGCAATATATATATATATATATATATATATATATATATTTAAATTGCTTCTAAATGGTTAATGCATGCATTTTTAATATAATGTCATCAAAACAGAGGGGTGTATTACATTAAGAAGGAGGAAAAATGAAAGTATGTGTTTAAAAGAGGATGTCCATGTAGATAAAGACACTGGCTTTGTGAATAACTGATGTTGTGGGAACAACTTCCAGGTGTGTTTTTTTTTTTTTTCTAGAAACATTTGTTGGCTGATTAAAATCTTTGATTTGTAGCCACAACACTTTTATTTCAACCCTCAAAACAAACAAACATTTGATCCAATTTAAACAAAAACCTCATTTAGTTGACAGAAATCCTTAACAACCTCCCAGGACAAAAAAAAAGAAAAAAGAAAGGTGCACCCTCAAACATGGTATATACAGATGCTGGTCATATAATTAGAATATGATCAAAAGGTTGATTAATTTCACTAATCCCATTCAAAAAGTTAAACTTATATTTCATCTTAATTTATTACACACAGAATGATATATTTCAAATGTTAATTTCTTTTAATTTTGATGTTTATAACTGACAACGAAGGAAAATCCCAAATTCAGTATCTCGGAAAATTTGAATATTGTGAAAAGGTTCAATATTGAAGACACCTGGTGCCACACTCTAATCAGCGAATTAAGAAAAAAGTGTACAAGCAATAGGGATAACTGCACCCTGGAGAAAATTGTGAAATAAAACCCATTCAAAAAGTGGGCTGCAGCTGGAGTCAGTGCTTCAAAAACCACTACACACAGACGTATGGTTTGGGATGCCATGTCATCTGCTGGTGTTGGTCCAAGGTCACTGCAGCTGTATACCAGGAAGTTTTAGAGCACTTCATGGTTCCTGCTGCCGACCAACTTTATATAGATGCAGACGTATGGAGATTAAGATTTAAGTAATATTCTAATTTACAGGGATACTGAATTTGGGATTTTCCTTAGTTATCAGTTATAATCATCAAAATTAAAAGAAATAAACATTTGAAATATATCATTCTGTGTAATGAATAAATATAATATACAAGTTTCACTTTTTGAATGAAATTAATGAAATAAATCAACTTTTTGATGATATTCTAATCATATGACCAGCACCTGTATACTCAATGGTAATTTATTAAGTACACCTGTTCAATTGCTTGGTAAAACAAATAGCTAACCAGCCAATCACATGGCAGCAACTCAATGCATTTAGGCATCTAGATCTGCTGAAGATGATTCGCTGAAGTTCAAACTTTGCATCAGAATGGGGAGCAAAGGGGATTTAAGTGACTTTGAACATGGACTAGTTGTTGGTGTCAGTAGGGCTGGTCTGAGTATTTCAAAAACTGCTGATCTACTGGGATATTCACACACAACCGTCTCTAGGATTTACAGAGAATTATCCCAAAAATATCCAGTGAGTAGTTGTGTGGATAAAAATGCCTTGTTGGTGTCAGAAATCAGAATAAAATTTGCAGACTAGTTAGAGATTATAGAAAGGCAACTGTAACTCAAATAACCACTTGTTACAACCAAGGTATGCAGAATACCATCTCTGAATGCACAACATGTTGAACCCTAAAGCAAATGAGTATTGAACATGAACATGAACATGAAAGCATGGATACATCCTGCTTTCTTTCAACGGTTCAGGCTGGTGGTGTATTGGTGTGAGGGATATTTTCTTGGCACACTTTGGGTCCCTTAGTACCAATTGAGCATTGTTTGAACACAACAGCCTACCTTAGCATTGTTGCTGACCATGTCCATCCCTTTATGACTACAGTGTACCCATCTTCTGATGGCTACTTCCAGCAGGATAATGCACCATGTCACAAAGCTCAGATCATCTCAGACTGGTTTCTTGAACATGACAAGGAGTTCACTTTACTCAGATATACAGTCACCAGATCTCAATCCAATAGAGCAGCTTTGGGATGTGGTGAAACAGGAGCTTCGTGCCCTGGATGTGCAGCCGACAAATCCACTGCAACTGCGTGATGCTATCATGTCAATATAGAACAAAATCTCTGAGGAATGTTTCCAACACCTTATTGTTTCTGTGTATGTCACAAAAAATTAAGGCAGTTCTGAAGGCAAAAGGGTGTCCAAACCAGGTACAGGCACTTTCCACATGTACAGCTTAAAAAAAAAAAAAAAAAAAAAGACGACATAAAGTGGAACTTAGTCATTTTCCAAAACCGCTAAGCAAATATATACAGTTTCAGTACATACCACATAGAGACGTTGTTGCTGATGCTGCTCTTGTTAAATTTCAGCCTCTGGATCTGATTCTGGATCATAAATATACGCTGAATCTGACTGTTAGCCATGGTTTGTTTTGGTTGGTTTTGTCCTCACGATAATGAGACACAGCTTCCAAACGCTCTCAACGCAAAAGCCTACTCGTGCTCGTGATTCTTTAGCTCCGCCCACACGTCACGCCTCCAGTCGCTCATGTTTTTCCGGGAAAAATCGGTACAGACTATCTTTCTCTTATGAATATAATAAAACTAAAGACTTTTTGGAGTTATGAAGGATGCAGTACTACTCTATAGGTACTCAAGATTAACAGGAGATTGAGTGAAAACGAGCATTTCACCCCCCCTTTAAGGAAAACGAGTCTGACAGTATCTCTCCATATTCCTTTTTAGTGTATGGTGAGGACACTGGCAAGGAACTCCATGATTGCTGACACACCACTGAAACAGTTTCTTGTGAAGAAGGTCCAGTGAAAAAAAAAAAACAGTTGGCAGCCATACCTTATTTAGTAATTGGTACTCACTTCACCAATAATTTTTTGGAACACCTGTCACTTAAGGTGCAGTTATGAGAACATCAGAAGACCACTTCTCCACTTCTTTAGTTTGGGGCACTAGTCAAGGACTTTTACCTTGGCAGTATGAGAACACACCTAAAAGGGAATCGTTTGACAGTTTAAAATGTATGTAAACTGAGTTGGTCAACAGATTAATCTGAAAGATGGTGAGATAACGTTAAGTTGTTAAGCCTTTTACTGTTTTATCTACAAAAGGAAGACAAGTTTAATAAAATAAATGTTATTAACAAAAGATAAATGAGTATTTACAACTATTCAGAAGCCTCAAAGTGTATAGCACTCAACATCCATGGCTTGCTCCCTCGTGGCAGGTACTGTCACCAGCTTTCATGCCTGGTCTGATGGGTTGGGCTCCACATTCGAGGCGATCCTCCGCTCAGTCGCTCGGCTTGGTGCTGGATCGTCGATCACGGTGAAATAGGCTCAGGCTGATGCTCTGCATCATGGGGAGATGGTGGTACGGGCTCTGGGTCAGAAGCAGAACTGGTGAGATCCTCAATGGTGCAGGTGGTGGATGGTGATCCGTTTCTTGCCAGAGTCCATTACATGAAGGTGGCAGAGGACCATCTTCGGATGATGGTCCGTGTAGCTGGTGAAGCTAGCTAACAGCCAGAACAGTCTTGTAAGGCCCCTCGAGAGACCTATCTCCCTACTCCAGCATGGGGAATATGGGGAACAACGGAAACAAAAAACACTGTACAAAAATCGAGGGAAAACACAGAGGTTACAGCCTTTAGTTGAGTCTTCTGTTATGTTACAGTGTTCCTGTAGCTCAATTAGTAGAGCATTGCATCATGATAGGTAAAAACTGATAGCCTGAATGCACTGTAAGTTGCTTTGGATAAAAGCGTCTGCTAAATGCATAAATATTTAATTTAAATTTAATGTTACACTGTTCAGGAAGAACATAGGAGGCACGAAGGAAAGTTTAGCATTGTTTAATCAGGAAACACTGGGAACCATCACAACAGGAGATTGAGCAACACACATAGTACACAAGTAGACCTGACAAAAACAAACCGAACAGACTGGGGCTTATAAAGACAGTATAATGAGGGACAGACAGGTGTGCCACAGGTGGAGCCACAGCTAAGCACTGAGTGATGTACATGCTCTTACTTTTCATTTTCATACTTTTCAGTTGGCCAAGATTTCTAAAAAATCCTGTCTTTGTATTGGTTTTAAGTTATATTCAAATTTTCTGAGATACTGAATTTGGGATTTTCCTTAGTTGTCAGTTATAATCATAAAAATTAAAATAAATAAATATAAATAAATATATCAGTCTGTGTGTAATGAATGAATATAATATACAAGTTTTACTTTTTGAATGGAATTAGTGAAATAAATCTTTATGATGATATTCTAATTATATGACCAGCACCTGTAGGCTATTAAAATCGTTATTGCATGACATAAGCCTATTCTTATAGGATACAAAGACAAAACAGTCGGAGATGTGTTATTTTTATTTTATTTTATTTTTCTATTTTACACATAAGTTGTAAATCAAGACTTTGCAAGTTCCCTTGTATAATAAAATAATAAAAACAACAACATGGAATAAACTGTGTACAGAAAGTGTGTAAAGAACTCTAAATCTTTGTTGTTTATGATGAATTTGGGGCTTGTATGTTCTTTTCTTAATAATAACATTTAAATAAACATTGAGTTTAGTGTTTTCAGAAGATAACATGCTTTACGTTTAGTCAGATTCCTATGCGTTCCTATTTAGGTCATGGCCACTTTAAGATCGCGCTGTTCTTATTGTCCTATTACGCTATCCATAGTCGGGGAGTAATCAATTAATAGCCTCTACAACCCACTTGGATTTGTTGCACCATCATAGTCTAAGGCAAGGCTATCCTGCGAGAGCTCACAGAAGAGAAAGGTGACTGGGATGCACCCTTACCTCCTGCCATGGAAGATGCCTGGACATCATGGAGAGCCTCTCTGTCGGAGCTTGCTGAGCTTTCCATCCCTAGACGCTACACAGAAGCCTCACCATCAGCAGCAGTGAGAAGAGAACTGTGTGTGTTCTGTGATGCGTCAGTCAAAGCTATCGGTGCTGTGTGCTACCTGAAAGTGGCAGACCGTAATGGCAACAACCAGATCGATTTGTAATGAGCAAAGCAAAGCTGGCCCCCTGCGCTGAACACACAGTGCCGAGACTTGAACTCTGTGCAGCAGTGCTTGCTGTCAAGTTAGCACACCTGGTCTTGGCAGAATTAGACCTACAGATTGATGACGTAACCTACTACTCAGACAGTAAAGTAGTCCTGGGCTATATTTGCAATGAGACCAGGTGCTTTTATGTCTATTTCAGCAACCGAGTGCTACGCATCCGAAGATCCTGCCGACCAGACCAGTGGCGTTACGTGCCAACAGACCTGAAACCTGCAGATCACGCAACGCGTTCTGTCCCTGCTGGCCAACTGAAGCACACCAACTGGTTGAGTGGCCCCAGATGTCTCTCCAAGCCAGAGCCTAGCATTTCTGAGAACACTTATGACCTTGTTGACCCGAGCTCAGATCCAGACATTCGCCCTCTGGTGTCTGCCTTAAGCACTACAGCCTCAAACCAGCAACTGGATTCACAACGCTTTGCAAAGCTCTCTACTTGGAGGTCATTAACTCGTGCAGTCACACACCTCGTTCACATAGCCTGTCGTTTCAAGACAGTTCACAGAGAGAACCAAGCATGCAAGGGCTGGCATTACTGCAAAGCTGAATTCACAGTTGAGAAAGAGGCAGCTGTGATCATCCAAGCAGTTCAACAGAAAGTCTACAGCCAACAAATAAAGTGCATTCAAAAACATGAAAGGATGCCAAAAACAAGCCCTCTGAGAAATCTGGACCCATTCATCGACACACACGGCTGTCTCAGAGTTGGAGGCGGTCTTCATCATTCAAGTGTCGATCAGAGTGAAAAGACTCCCCTGATTATTCCTGGCCAGCATCACATCGCCACTTTGCTTATCAGACACCACCACGAGCAAATTCATCATCAAGGCCGTCACGTTACAGAGTGGGCGTTCAGCCGGCCTTTGGAAAGTAGGAGAGAAGAAAAGAGTAAGCAGCATCATTTACCAATGCATAACATGCAGAAGGCTCAGAGCTCCACTCAGTCTCCGGAAAATGGCTGACCTTCTATCCTATCGTCTTTCAAGCGATCCTCCATTCTCTAGTGTGGGTCTTGACGTGTTCGGCAGCAGTAATAGTGCAAATTAGCCTTTATTCATGTTGAGTTGAGGTTTAGTTGGCTTTACTTTGATCTGTCATTGTTCTTGCAGTTTCACTTTTCTCTGTATCTCCAATAAACCTGTGGAACTAAGAATTAATCTTCAGAGTTTTGGTGTGGAGAAAAAGTTTAGCTGGCTGTCAGGATATTAAGTAGACATATCGTTTTTATTGTTATTGCATCTTAGATGTTCAAATAGCTGTAGTACTCTGGCTTTGCCACAAGAAAAAAGTGTGTACACCTGCTCAGACCCTGACATGGTGGTAAGTACTCTTCCATGTCAAAGACGGTTTATAAATATGAACAGTGCCATGGATTTTAGTGTACGCACACTCTGAGATCAAATATTTTCGTTTGCAGTTTATAAATGAGGCCCCTGGTCACCTCATGCATATCTGATTGGATAGCTATGTAATTTGTTAAAATGGTTCCTTTTATGCTTGGCCACATAAATGTCTCCACAAAATGTCTATAAATCCCACCTTCAAAAAGATACTTTAGTTTTATTTTAACATTTTGGGAGTAATAAAACTAACTTGTATATACGGTTTAAACAATCAGATACATTTACACTTGTCCAGTTTGAATGTGTCCCAGACCCCTTCCTTAAGTGGTTTAAGCGATCGAATTTAAATCAATCACAAAAAGCATTTCAGAGGGCATTTGCACCTGCACCTGCTCTTTTCACAAGCAGATAGCTATCCTATCAGAGAAATGCATGAAGTGACCAGGTGTAAACAGGCCCTTTGTGTGCCAGCAACAAGTGTCCCCTCAGAGAGCCTGTTCAGAACCAGAGGCAATATAGCGATTGCATTCGCTCATCCTAAAAAACCAGCAAAAGCAGATTTCTTAGCAAAAAATGTGCTACTGAGATCCATTCAGTAGAATCACTATGGCTGGCAGTGCCATGCTCCTTGTGCACTTTCTGTCTGGTGTGTTGTTGGTAATGACTGGAGATAATTGAGAGTAATATTTATATAGGACAATTCCTAGGGCCCGGCATGAGAGATGGACATTATAACTAGGGTGATTCCCAAATAATCACTACATTCCACTCCACACAGAACACAAATCTGTATTAATGAGAGAAATGGTTTAACACGGCCCACTGGAATCCCTGACTGGAAGTCATTTACATGTTTATTCACTGAACAGCAAATCATTTATTAGTCTTAAAAAATATTGTTTTAGCTTTTTAACAGACCAGCTTACAACTTTAACAAAACATACATAAATGTCACAATGTCAACATGAATGTGTTTTTAATGAATGTGTTCAAAAGTCTGAAAAATTTGTCCAACTTTAAGGAATGTCACTACCAACACCTTTTTTCCTGCAATTAAGCAGTTTTTGGAGTTATTCCATAATATTTCATTTTTATACGTGTACCACTGTTCAGAACTCTGCTAGCTAACCATGTGCTGATTAGCATCTTTGAGCCAGGTTTAAAAGGTTCTAAAATTTGTCACTACCAAAACATCTGTGAATGATTTTGTCCAACCATGTGCAGTCAGTACCAAAACATGGGCTGTTTTGTCAAAAATAATGTATATTGATTTATTAATCTTCTGATAGTTTTTGGTTCAATATATATATTCAAACTAATGAATTCTTAACTTGATCAACTTTTTGCATTTTACACAGAAAAATTTGATTAAAATAAATAAATATATATATATATATATATATATATATATATATATATATATATAAAACCCTTGAATGTTAAAAATGTTATTGTTATTTAAAAAATTAAACGTCAACAAATATTAACAATGTAGATGTAAGCAAAATCTTAATAGGTCAATATGTAATCATTCTAATAAAAATGATTACAGTGTTCGGTAGTGACATATTTGGAGAAAGGACACCCATTTCAACATTTTCAGAAAATACAGTATGAGAATTAACCGCACAATTACTAGAAATGCTTACCTTGGATATTAAACAATTTGCATACAAGACATTTTTTCTCCAAGATGTTTCCAACTCTTTGAACGAATTCTGTAAAATGGTCAATATAATAGTTATATTTATATTATATACATAAATACTCGGGCAGTGTTAGGATCAAACCATATCTCCAGGTGAAGATAGTTTGTAAATTTCTTAATGTAAATATATCAAAACAATTTTGATTAGTAATATGCATTGTGAAGGACTTAATTTTGGACAACTTTAAAGATTACTTAATATTCAGATGTTTTTTTTTTTTTTTTGCTCCCTCAGATTTTTAAATAGTTGTATCTCAGCTAAATATCGTCCTCCTAACAAACCACACATCAAACGCAAAGCTTATTTAACTTTCAGAATGTGTAATTAAAAAAACTTGACCATTATGACTGGTTACATTATGGTCACAAATTCCATTTCATTAACTCAAAATCTTTGACTTCGCTATGCTCCTCAAGACAGTGAATGCATTTTCTATTTTATATATAAAAATCACATTAGTATACGAGGGTATACATTGAAAAAATAAATAAATTCACACAAAACCATGCCATAGTTTCAGCATCTCATGTTTTAATTTTGCATGTTTAATTCTTCATTCCAGCTGCACTCCAAATCTACAATATTTTGAAAACGTGCACAAAAAGGTTTTAGGTTTTCCTTCCTCCTGCAAGAAAAAAAAAACAACAAAAAAAAAGAAAACAAAAAAAATATAATAATAAAATAGAAAACATAACTATTACTCAAGCAGAGCAGAGAGGAAACTAGTGTTAATTCTAGAAAGTTCCTTCTAGTCATGTAATTGATCAGTAACTCAGTCGCATCATCATATAAATGTCGATTGGGAATCCTCCAGTCTGGGCTCTACACCACAGGGTGAAAAAAAAAAAAAAAAAATTCTCTCTAAAAAAATTTCCAACTCATTATTATAGCAGTAATGTCATTTATGCAGAAACTGCAGCATCTCCCATACCTCCCTCTAACAAAATCTCCAACTTCAGGATAAAAAAAAAAAAAGACAAATATTGAGGAATGACAAATCAAAAAAAAAAAAGAAAAGAAAAAAGGTGTCACCTGAAACAGCTCAGACTCGCATCGATCTGATGCAGAAAACAGAGCTTCTTCTCTAAAGCTCATTTCTAGGATTTTAAAATCGGTAAATTCCTAGAGTTAAATTAAAATAAATAAATGTTTGATACAGGGAAAGCGGTCAATCTATTATTTGTAGTTGCTCTCTTTTTTATTTTTTTCTGTTTTTATAAGAAAAATCTGAGATAACAAAAACATTTATGCGTTTTCAGATTTTTCCACTTTCTCCACTGTCACTTCCATACGGTTATGTTAACTGACAAAATATGCAAAGAAAAATAGACATTAAAAACTGTACGCAAAGGGATTTTAAAAACATTTTCATGAAATAAATAAATAAAATACTTGTGTATATCCATGAAGCATAGCTTGGGGTGGGTGAAAGGAAAAGAGAGGTTGAAAATACTTGGTTTTCTTTTGCACTTAGAGAGCGTAATGTGATGGAGGAGGAGAAAGGGCTGGTGGGGGGTGGAGAGCATCAGTTAGCGGCCATTCCTGTCGCCTCGGATGAGAGTCTGAAATCACAAGAACATGCGTGTCTTTACACGTGTGCGCTGATGGAGACAAAAACTAGGAAACGGACATGTGGACTAGAAGCCTACAATACAGCCCAAGTTAAATAATATAGATACATAAAAAAAGTGCACTTCCAAGATGCACTTATTAAAGTGCTCTATTTCTACAAGTGGTGACTAAATGCATTTTTTAAATACAGAGGTAGTATGTTAAATGTGTGTATTTATGTGGTCTGTAGCATGAAGCGAGAGGAATAAACTAAAGTAATACTGTAGGTACATGACTGAAGTGCAGTTTTTAACTTGTGAGCAGAAGGAGCCAGTTGGTTACCGTGCGTTGATCAGGTACTCGGCCAGACTGATGCTGGCCGGTGAGCCGGTGATGGTGACCTGTCGGTCGGTCGAGCCCTCCACTGGATTGGCGATCTTGATCTGTGCCCCTGACATCTGACGAATCTCATTGATCTTGGCACCTTGGCGACCAATGATGCAGCCAATCAACTGTCAGGAAACAAACAACAGTAACATTGTGTTTAGCAGCATTAAAGTTAACGATTAATCGATTCATCGATTATGAATGACGATCGATCGATGAAAAAAATCATTTGAATCAAAAACAGAACGAGGCATCCGTTTACTGATGGGAGCGTGCCACACCGCATCCAGTGCAGACATCACTGATTCTAATGGGTTTCGTCTCTTTAGTGAGCTATGTTACAGCCCTGCTAGGTTTAGTGTTTTTATGAAACATCTGTATTGACTGCATAATCACATCATATCCATAGGTGGAAAGAGTACCTGAAAACCACACATAGTTCACAGTGAAAATTACTCCACTACACGTTACAAGTCACCAATTCCAAAACAACTTGAGTTAAAGTATTAGAGTGTCTTATTTTAACAGTACTTAAGTATTTTATTGGCTCAAAGATGCACAAGTGAAAGAGACATGCCAGTCAAAAACTGAAACGTTGTGGAGAGGCAAGGATCAGTGTGCAGACATTTCATGGCAAAGCTAGAACGAACAGTGAGCTGAAAACAGAACGACGGGCAAACAGACAACCATTACATTCAACAACCCACAAAGAAGTGAAGAAACACTAGGGCTGTGTATACAGGAGGATAACAACCTGAGATCAGATACAAACTGACTAGAAGCTCCACGGGAGAAAGGAAGTGATATAAAAGTAGAAGAAAAGGCACAGTAAACACAAGTAAACAGAAATAGCTGGAGCTGGTTTCGGCCTCGTTGGCAGCTGCAGTCATGTTCTCATCACATTTATAAAACACCTGTGATTAAGACGTAAAGTAGCCTTGTTGACAAGTTTGGGTGAGGGGAATGCACAAGATATAGTACTTTCAGTGCCTCGTTGGCAACATCACATCTTTTGTAGCATTAATAAACCGCTGCAGAAAAGCTAGGTGCGTTTACATGGACACGTTAAGCTTCCATCAGAATCAGTTCATTCTGATCGACGAATCCGAACGTTGTGTTTACATGAACGCTGAATAAAGTGATGGGGTTGATCTGTGCGTTTACACGACACAAGCTTCTGATCGCATTCACTCTTCTAACATGCGCACACTGCATGAACATTCAGTTTCCCGCTGCCGTTTTAAAAAGCCCACGCTATATTGATCTACTTCAGGTCCTAATTAGGCGACGGCCAGCACATGAACTGTTGTGCTGCTTAACGTTACTTTAGCAAAAAAAAAAAAAAGTAGTGCAAGTGCCTCTTCCCGCACTCAAACCTTGTCGTCTGTTGATGAGAGTCTTGAACAAGGACTGCTGGGACATGGTCGTGTTCCACTTCACAGACGCTGAGTGAAAGGGAGATTTACAATGACAGGACACTTATCTATGACACTTTATTCACCAGGAAGAACAGCTTGTTCTGCTCGTCACATTTCTACGTCACTGCGCATGGGCAGTACTTTCTAGTTTCAGTTTTCAGTCCGATCAAGTGTTTACATGTCCTCTCACTCGGATTACAAAAGGGATAAACCACCCCTTACAATCCAATCTAAATTTTAGTCGGATCTGGCCAATTCAATCTGATTGACGTGTTTACATGTGACTTCTTTATTCTGATTGTGCTTCTAGTCCTATAACGATCGGATTAGTAGTGTCCACGTAAATGCAGACACTCATTTCATGTGTAGTGGAGTAAAGAGTACAGATACTCACTCAATAGTGTACTGAAGTAGAGAGTAAAAGTTGCTAAAATCTTTGGTACTCTGTACAACTACAAAGTACCCGAAAAGATCCTATAGTACATTTACTCAAGTACTTTACACCTCTGATCATATCATTATATTAACGGTCACGGGAGCCACAAATGAAAGCTTGGCAAGCCACGCAACGAGTACCGCTGGTGTCGAAAATGAAAGGTCAGCAAACTCACATCATTAGGAATGGTCAGTTCATGAGAGCCTGTCTGTGCAGTAGCGTCCATCCCAGCTGCAGAACAGAGAAACACAATCAGCCAATGACAGGAGCAGACGCAGAGCAAGAGTGTCTGAGAGAGGGATCTACCAGTGAAGCCTTGGCTGCTGGGGGCCAGAGGAAACGGACTCTGCTGCATCGCCAGCTGATGGAGTTTAGTGAGCTGTGGAGACAGAACACAGCATGAGCAGAGAGGCCACACAAGTGCTCTAATGTGTTCAGAGGAAACACAGAACCGTCTCTTACATCAGGCTGAGGAATGGCATGTTGTCCCTGCACCGCGTATGCCTGCAAAACACACGTCTGAGATGAAACACAGATCTTTCTCTCACACACACAAACACACACTACAGCTGCAGGCGGCACTGAAACACTCACCTGTCCTCCTGCAAAAATGACAGGCGATCCTGAGGGTTTGGGTCGGTACGGGATGGTCACACCTTTGGGAGGCGACTGAAACCAGAACAGATCATAATTCTAACAATCTAATCAGATTGAGCTTTAATAAGCAACACTGTTTTAGCTCTGTGAACCACTCCAGCTCCTCATGCTCAAGCGTCACAAGGATGTGAGTGCAGCTTCTCAGCACCAGAGGAATGGTTTAGCAAATGCAGGGTTGCCAGGTTTGTGGAACAAAACCATCCCAACTGGTAATCAAAACTACCCTAATCACAGCCAGAACTATTGCTTTTCAGGGAAATATGAAAAACATAAATAAAAACAATTCCTCCAACACTATGCTCCAGGGTTGAAAGCTGGCAGGGGATTTCTCTTTAAAGCACCGTCTGCTTGTGGCAGCAGTATGAAATTAGCCCAAGTCCAAGGTGAAAACCATAGATTTGGCAACATTGATCAAATAACACATTTTTGCAAATAATGTCACAAAATAGCAAAAGAGGGGGCAGGTCTAGGTTCTATGTATCGTTCATGATTGGATGTTGAGATGTGGCATGAACTTGCAGTTTTTAAGGACTTCTAGGAAGTCTGTTTTGGATGGACCACTAATCACCTCCAGCATGACCACACAGATCTGTTTGACACACTCGATGATGGACAGCGGGGTCCCGGCGATGGTGATGGCTCTCTCAGTAGAGTTGGGCAGCATGTCTCCAGCCACCTGTACCTGAGCTCCTGTGGACTACACACACAAACACATGAGCGGTCTCCTCCACAGACAGTCCAGCGCTTCACTTCCTGCGCGCTCACCTCCCTGATCTCCTTGATCTTGCAGCCGCCCTTGCCGATGAGCGACCCGCACTGGCTGGCCGGCACCACGATCCTCAGCGTGACCGGGGGCTTGGAGGTGGCCGTGCTGTTGGACATGGAGCTGCTGATGTCCTGGAGCACACACACATTCACACTTTCAGACTGTGTTCTTAAATTTAACAGCTGTCAGCTCTTTACATCCCTTTCTACTGAAGTTATGACATTAGTTGAATTTGTTGAACAGTTCTTTAATGGTGTATTAGTACCATTTTCTAAAATACAGCAAATAAACTGTGATAGTGTGAGAAATGTTGAAGGTGTCTGAATACTTTTCGGATTGTCTGAATATATTATGCTGTACTCAGTTCTTCTAACACAGATGAGAAGTAAACCGTATTTCCAGTAAGACTTCTTCAGTCCTGCAGGAACACTGCTCTGCATCTCAAGTGCTTCTGCGGTTGAGATTTCTTTATGTTCCTGATCTTACAGAGGAGTGAGAGTGGTGTGTACCTCCTCCAGCTTCTCGATGATCATGGAGAAGGCTTTGAAGATGGCAGTGGTGGGGCCTGCGAGGGTGATGATGCGCTCGGGGCAGTTCCCCTCAGAGATGTTGATCCGAGCGCCGCTCTGCAGAGAACAACAGGCTGCTTTAGAGAGGCAGGAAGAAAACGGTCATCACAAGCACAGCTACAGACAGGCCTCGGAGCTCACCTCCTCTCGCATCTTCTTCACCGATTCACCTTTCTGCAGACACAAAAACAACGCAATATTACACATTCATATAGAACATCAGTTATACCAGTATTAGAACAAATAGGTGGTGCTATGGGGAACGGAAAAACCTGAAAAATAAAGGTGTAAAATGATGCATTTACACAAAAGATGAATTCAACTAAATGTGAAGAGCATGTGTACATCCCGGACATCTCAAGATCCATACATACTAGCTTTGTTTTCAGTAATGAATGAACTACAATAATCAGGTACCCAGAAAATAAATATATTCGTTCTCATTTCCTTTTTTACTTTAACAAAAGCATAAAATATTTAATTTTGATGTACTTAATAATTAAAGCCCCGATGGATGAACCATGTTCATTTATTCTAGCCAGCACTAATCACACTACTCAATACTCCGCACTAATACAAATGAATACTGCAGACGTTTCACATGAATACATGGAGAAAATCTAAACGCGTTTAGCTAATTACATGGATACAAATACAGAATAATACAGTTGAGTTATCTTCCCTTAAAACCAACCATACATCAATGGAAAGATTATTCCTAAAGAAGATCTCAATCCAAAAAACTGACACTTATGACTGGTTTTGTGCTCCAAGGTCACATTTTCATTTACAGTAATCAATATCAAATGGTAAAATAATCCAACAGTATTGTTGGAAAGCTAAAACTGTTCTTGCGTCTCAGAGGGTGTGGAGAACTTTGGAACTACTTGAAGGGGAGTAATTTAACATTTCATTTTGGGGGTCGATTATCCTTCAAGTACTTAAGGACAGAAACAAAGTAATGTTAAGTGTAAGTGTGCAGCACTGTTTCAAACCCACCTTTCCGATGATGCTGCCCACTTCTTTGCCATGCATGAGCAGTCTGATGGTGAGCGTGACATTGAGTCCTCCTTCAATCACACCAGAGTCCATGATGATCAATGAGACGAGCTCTGGATCTTTGGTCACGGATGATCAACTGTCAACACACACACATACACACACACGGTCACTGAACAGCACAACAGCAGTCACCTGCATGCAGCAGATCCACACTGTCCCTCAGAGAACACTTGAGTGAATCTGAATAAAAACTCGCTGACTGAGGGTAAACATGCCATTCATTGGTGCTGCTCACTCTTTCATCAGCAGTATTCATACTTACTATAAATATTCATTTTACCCAGCAGGCCACTCGTATAAATAAGAAGCTAATTCCTGCAACTTTAATGAATGTTGTTTTAAATCAGCGCATTATTGATGTAAATATGACATGTTACACATCGGCTCGTGCATCGCTGGTAAAGCTGCTTTGGCTCGTGTGTTTATTAGCTGCGTAACAGAGCGTCCTAACGGCGGAGTGCACTTTAAACGAAACAAATCGGTTTGGGATGTGTTCACGGCTTTTGTTTAACGGTTTAAACGACACACTGCCGTGTTTAACGCTGAAATATCCACTTATATCGCAGGAGAAGCGCGGAGGCTGATTAGCCCGAGCGCTAGCGCTAGCCCGCGGCCTGCAGGCCCCTCGCACTCATGAGCGCGAGAGCCGCGGTAAAGCCTCACCTGACGCGCGCTGCGGGAGGGGAGAGGGTCCGAGGGTCCAGAGGGTGAGAGGGGGAGGTCCGGGAGGTTCGGGAGGGAGTTTTGAGAGGATTCGGGGAAGAGGGAAGACACGGCTGCGTGATCGAGCTCCACTCTTACAAAGACAACAAGATGTGTCCCAATCACCTCTCACCCACGACCTTTCTGACGTCACCGCGCACTGGCCCCGCCCCGCCGCGCCGGACGTAACGTCACGGCACCGAACACTGATGAAGTGCATCTGGATCAGAACTGTGAAACTGAAAGACTGGGGCCCGCTGAACTGAGCTCAGCAATAATAAAGAATAAAAGACATTCAGCAATAGGATAATGAGACCTTATTTCTGAAATACATTTGCTAGTTCATTGGTCAAAACATCACTGAAATCTAATTCTTATTATTATCTATAAATTTAGGCTATATTAAATTTAGCCTACTTTTTTGTAAGTTATTTACAAGTTTTTTTTTGTAACTTATTTTAATATAATTTACTAATAATAACACTTTGAAAAGTTCTAAGAGAATCGTGAAATTATTGCATAATATAGCACATAATAAATTCAACTGTATTTAAATATGTTAAGCGTTTTCTAATCGATTTTTTTCCCACAAAACTTTACAAATGTTTATGTTTGTGCACATTCAAATGGATCTTTACTATCACTAATTAGGTTTACTATTTTGCATCTTAGGCTCATTTTGAGAACAAAGTATGTGCTTTCTGCATATGAAATTGTTGAAAGCGTCATTGTATAGGTTTACTGATTTTTTTTTATTTTTTTTTATTGGCGTGTACTTTCTCCTATGTGGTACAGTTATGATGTGTGTGGGGGAATAACAAACTGTATTTAACAAAGATAGTTATAATGTGATTACCGAAAATAGTCTATTAATAACAGATGGATAATAGATTTGATCAACTCCTACTGGACGGCAACTATTAAAGAAAGCCACAGTGTCCACTTTATTCTAGTGGCACTTCACCACCAAGGAGCTATGGCAAAGGAGAGAGCTTGCTCCAGAATCTGCTCCAGGCCCAGAGTTCAGCCCCGTATGTTGCCTAAAGTTTTTTTTTTTGGGGGGGGATTGTCTAGTAGGGATCCATTCGTAGAGGCCGAGGCGGAGGCTGCTCTGCCATGGCCCCCCTGGTCTCCAGTAGAAACAACATAGGATTACCAGAGTTTTTGGTCTTCTGCTACGCTCTGGGGGGCTTCCGCCCTGACCACACGGTTGTGGTGATCTTCTGCTTCGCCCTGACCACACGGTTGTGGTGGTCTTCTGCTCCGCCCTGGTGGGCGTCACGTGATGTCGTTTGTGAACTTGTGTTTTTGTGGTTTTTTTTTTTTGTAGTTCTGCCGTCTGTTTCTTTCTTTCTTCCCTCCCCATAGTCCTCCGCCGCTCCACCTCCCTCCTGGTCTCTTTGTCTGTTTGGTTTTCCCTTGGGTTCGGGTGGAGCATCTGGCTGCTGCTCCGTGGAGGAGGGGGTAATGTCACGCTGTCTAGTCTGTTTCCCTGGGTGTCCACTATGGGCTCACTTCCCCTTAGACACTTCACCATAGGCACTTGAATTCCTCTAGTCTGGTCCTGTCTTCACAGTAACTGCACTCCAGTTAATTTCACCAGGTGCAGACAATCTATTGTCATTAGCTTCCTTATAAATACCAGTCTTTCCCTGTTGTTTGTATGGAGTCCTCACCCTTCATTATTCAGCCTTCTCGTTCCCTGAGATTCATCCCTGCCTTCTCGTCCTCCGAGTTCCCATTCCGTTCTTTTCCCTTTCCTTTCCTTTGTTTGTTTTTGTTCTGGACTGATTGTTGGTTTTGACCCTAGATTGTTTGACCTCGATATTGGATTATCCCATCAATCAATCAATCAATCACCTTTATATATATAGCTCTTTAAACAAAAAACATTGTGTCAAAGGACTGAACAACATTAATTTGGAAAACAGTGTGTCAATAATGCAAAATGATAGTTAAAGGCAGTTCATCATTGAATTCAGTGATGTCATCCCTGTTCAGTTTAAATAGTGTCTGTGCATTTATTTGCAATCAAGTCAATGATATCGCTGTAGATGAAGTGACCCCAACTAAGCAAGCCAGAGGCGACAGCGGCAAGGAACCGAAACTCCATCGGTGACAGAATGGAGAAAAAAACCTTGGGAGAAACCAGGCTCAGTTGGGGGGCCAGTTCTCCTCTGACCAGACGAAAACCAGTAGTTCAATTCCAGGCTGCAGCAAAGTCAGATTGTGCAGAAGAATCATCTGTTTCCTGTGGTCTTGTCCTGGTGCTCCTCTGAGACAAGGTCTTTACAGGGGATCTGTATCTGGGCTCTAGTTGTCCTGGTCTCCGCTGTCTTTCAGGGCAGTAGAGGTCCTTTCTAGGTGCTGATCCACCATCTGGTCTGGATACGTACTGGATCCGGGTGACTGCAGTGACCCTCTGATCTGGACACAGACTGGATCTGGTGGCTACAGTGACCTCGGAATGAGAGTGAAACAGACTAATATAATCGTAGATGACATTTCTCTAACGATGTAGCAAGTACATTGTGTGTTATGGGAAGTGTTCCCGGTTCCAATTGACGTAAATAATGCATCCTAAAAGTCCTTTAACGGATTTGAATATTAGAGATGTCTTTGTGTGTTATGTGTAAACCAGGTTAAAGAGATGGGTCTTTAATCTAGATTTAAACTGAGAGTGTGTCTGCTTCCCAAACAATGTTAGGTAGGTTATTCCAGAGTTTGGGTGCTAAATAGGAAAAGAATCTTGCCACCTGCAGTTGATTTTGATTTGATCGTTGCGAATGAACAGGAAGAACAAGGACGAGAAGCCAGGCACAAACACAGGAAGCTTCAAACAAAGATCTGACAAACACAAGACGAAAGACAGGGCAATAAATAGGGAGCAGGTAATGAGTGGCAGTGGTCGCTGATGGAACAATTAACAGTGATGCCCACATGAAATGATCGGGGCAGACGAGAGACACACATAACCACATAGTGATCAACAGAAATGAGTTCAACCAACCGTGACAGTACCCTCCCCCCTAGTAACGCATTCCCTGATGATCCTACCTGTCAATTGTAATCATCAATGAGGGTGTGATCAAGTATGTCCCTAGCAGGTACCCAACTCCTCTCCTCCGGACCGTAACCTTTCCAGTCCACCAAGTACTGGAATCCTTGTCCTCTTAGTCTTGAGTCCAGAATACGATTTACTGAATAAGTAGGTTCCTCATTTACGAGTCGTGGCGGGGCAGGGACCGGGGTAGGTGGATTAATGTGGGAGTAAAACATGGGTTTAATTTTGGATACATGAAAGGCGGGATGAATTCTCCTGTATGTTGTTGGTAGAAAGCCACACCTTTTGACCCATGACATATACAGGAGGCCTTGACCGGTGGTGATCAACCTTATCCTTAGTACGCGCCCTCACCTGGAGCAGAGTTTCACGGGCTCTGTTCCATGTGCGGTGGCACTTCTGGACAAAGGCGTGAGCCAGATTCCAGAATAAGAAATACTGGTGGCTGGTAACCTATAATGCACTCAAATGGGGAGAGGCCCCTGGATGACACTGGTAACGAGTTATGTGTGTACTCAACCATAGAGAGTTGTTGGCTCCTGGATGAAGGATTCTTCGAGACCAAACATCGCAACATTCTCTCTAACTCTTGGTTAGCACTCTCGGACTGACCGTTGTTATGGGGATGATAACCCAAAGACAAGCTAACCGTGGCTCCCAATAATTTACAAAGCTCTTGCCAAGATTTAGACACAAATTGGAGGCATTACCCCTTCTAAGGCCATCTTGACCTTCGACTCAACCTCCCATATGAGTGATGAGATAACTAATTTCTCAGGTAAATTACACTCGGGAGTCACCGTGCGTTCGGATGGATCAAAAATGCAAAAAAAAAGTTTGAAGTTCTTGGAACCCAGGTGGTACAATAGAGAAAAGTCAAAACGTCCGAAAAAAATGCCCACTGAGCCTGCCTGGAGTTGAGTCTTTTAGCAGATCTTATATATTTGAGATTCTTAAGGCCAGCCCAGACGATAAAAGGTACCCCCAACCCTTCTAACCAATGACGCCATTCCTCCAACGCTAACTTGACGGCCAACAAATCTCTGTTACCAATGTCATAGTTATGTTCGGCGGGTAATAAGCGATGGGGAAAAAAACGTGCAGGAAGCGTCTGAGGAAGTGCGTTGGGAAAAAACTGCACCTACCTCTGACACGTCGACCTCCACCACAAACTGACATGTGGAATCAGGGGCGACAAAGATGGGAGCCAAAAAGTTTCAGGAAACTTCAAACAATGAATGAACACGAGACGAAAGATAGGGCAATATATAGGGAGCAGGTAATTAGTGGCAGCTGTCGCAGATGGATCAATTAATGGTGATGCCCGCATGAAACGCTCGGTGCAGACGGGAGACACACATAACTCCACCCACATAGTGATCAACAGAGAAGATGGTTCTACCAACCGTGACACTTGTAACACTCCAAAGAGAAAAAAAAAATTAAATAGCATCATATGCCCCCTTTAAAAAGCAATTAAATAAATATAAAGTATATATTTAAAAAAATAAAAAAAAATACCACTTTACAATAAGGTTTGGAACAACTTGAAAATAAGTAAATTACAATTTTTAGGTGATGTTTAGTATATACACCGTTCAGAGACTCACTGGTAATGTGGCATCCAATTTCACCATGACTCCTGTATGCACGGTTTCTCCATCTGTGGGGACATCTCTCACTCATAGTTGTATATGTCCCAACAGAGAATGCTGACGTCACATTGAAGAACAGTTTCTACGACCAGCTGGCTTCCACAATACAGTAAGTGCCAAAACATGACTAATTGCTCATTCTTGGTGACATGAATGCGAACCCAGGTCCAAGGACTGCCGGCTTAGAAGATGTCGTCGGACCATTTGATGTGGGTACTACAAATTACAATTCAGGCCATTTTCTTTCTTTTCATTCCTCCAAGGGCATAATTGCCACTGGGTCTTGGTTTCAAAGATGAGATATCCAGAGGTTTACATTGATATCTAATGATGGCCACACTTTGTCAGATCTAATAGAGTTTTCTGTGGGGCAGAGGCACCAGCAAATAGTGATCACTGCCTCCTTATTGTGGCCATTGCAATTCCATTTAGACCCACTGTTCCCAGTTAACAAAATAAATCAATTGACACAGAATCAAGGCTTTTAGATTTGCTAATTTATTGTTGTAATTTAATTCAATCTGTTGTATAGATTAGTGATGGCCGATTCGTGAACGAATCGTTCAATTTAACCGGTTCTTCTTAGTGAACCGGTTGAACCAGTTCACCAAATCGAACTGAATCGTTTGAAACGGTTCATGTCTCCAATAAGCATAAATCCACAAATTACTTAAGCTGTTAACTTTTTTAACGTGTCTGACACTCCCTCTGAGTCGGAATAAACCAATATCCCGGGGTAATCCATTTACTCAAACAGTACACTGAATGAAATGCTGTGAAGACTGAACTGAAGATGAACACCGAGCCGAGCCAGATAATGAACAAACACGCCCACTGCTGGAGCAGTTCTCGTTCTCGAGTCAAGAACCGGTTGCTTCGGTTTTCGGATCACCAGTACACTCAACCGAGAATCGTTTCTGTCGGACGCGTCCGAATTGAGAACCGATGAACTGATGATATTGCGCATGCGTGTAATTTTGTAAGTATTTTGTTAAACATCGGAAAGTGTGATAAAATAACTATATTTTATTTTGATTTTTTTTATTATTATTTTTTTTAGATTAATGTTTCCAATCTGTATATTTTATATAATGTATAGGCCAAATGGGTTTTCAGGGAAGTTGGACAATAATTAAGACTCTAAAGACTCTTATGTTTAATAGGAATAAGGGATGATTTATGAGATATCTGTACTGTATTTGTAGTTAATGATGACATTCACAAATTGAGTTTGTAGTAAACAGAACATGAACACGAGAGCAGCTGATGACACTGAACTGCAGCACGTGCCGGTTAGAGCGATTCTCGTTCTCGAGTCAAGAACCGGTTGCATCGGTTTTCGGATCATCAGTACACTCAACCGAGAATCGTTTCTGTCGGACGCGTCCGAATTGAGAACCGATGAACTGATGATACTGCGCATGCGCGATTCAGCGTGAAGCCAACTGACTCACAGCATGTCTGAACCGAAGGGATTCTTTTGGTGATTGATTCTGATTCTGTACAAGTAATGTTATGAGCGCGGGTATTTCGAGGGCTTGGATGAAGGGCAATCTGGCGAAACGTAAGTTCATTTAATAACAAATACATCGCAATGGATTATGTTTAGTAAGTGGATCATGGTTTCTGGCTGATGACACCTAATTTATTTACTTTATATCTTGAAGACTTAAATCCTCATATGCACATTATTGCTGTTACTGTATTTAGGTGTTGTTGCAAAACTCAAATGTAAACTTTTCATGATTATGAGGTTTTAACTGACTAAAGTTATGATTACTGACTTTATATATTTGAATGTTTGATAGACGTGACGCCATTACGTCATCGCCAATGACGTCATTACGTCAACCGGTTTATTGAATCGAACCGTCCGAAAGAACCGGTTCGCGGAAAAGAATCGAACTTCCCATCACTAGTATAGATTGTGTCACTGGGTGACTAATCCGGGCGGAATTGTAGTGTGGGAAATATTTCCGCCCGGACTAATTTAAGTGAAACACAAGTTCTGTTCCGGTTGGCCCAAGGCGGAAAAATTAGCCAAAATACATGTCAGGTGTGGGAAGAGGACGTGTCGGATACCGATTGGAGGATCGGGAAGGATGCAGTGATATAAAAGGGGCTGGTTTATGAACAGGAGGAGAGTTTGTCTTTGTTCTGCTGTTGTTCCACATGATACGGAAGTGGCTGGTGTGGCGTGGATGTTGCGATTTACGGGCTGCAACGGAGAATCCAAGGAAAATGGATATTGGAAGTGCGGAGGAAGTTAAGTGATCGACCTTTTGTATGTTGTGTTTACCTCTTATTGTGGATTGAGTTGAAGGAGCGATCCTACGTTTGGAAGGCCCCTGAGTGAAGGAGATCATTGAATTCGTGTTGGGAGAGGACAACACTGTGCATTAGTGGGTGTAGACTTTATGAACATTTCTTGTATATTGTGGAGAGTGAATGACGGATGT
Organism: Carassius auratus; assembly: GCF_003368295.1. Lineage (NCBI taxonomy): Eukaryota > Metazoa > Chordata > Actinopteri > Cypriniformes > Cyprinidae > Carassius > Carassius auratus. The sequence goes on from NC_039251.1 coordinate 35,264,245, forward strand.
GGAGGGAGACTAACTGCCTTTCAGAAAGGATTCCGACTGCATATTTCTCCGTAGCAGTGGATAATCCCCCCCCCTCTTGTGTTGATCTGATAATCCTCAGTGCTTGTGTGTTTACTCAGTGTTGATAGTAGTGCCTTGCGTTGGAGATCGCTGGGAAAGAATTAGAGACTCCGGTGCACGATATATCTGCCTGCTGTGGTTTGCCCTCCTGCCTTTGTCCATCTGACACGCCCTGTCAGGACTCTGAGCCCGAAACGGGAATACACCACCGATCTTCTTTCACTGAGTGTGTGGAGTGCGGTGAGTGCTGCTATATTGAAGTGTACACACGAGAAGAATTGTAGTGCCTTTGTGGTGTGTGGTGTTTGTCCGTGGTTGTGTCCCTGGTCGTAGGAAGAGGCCTGACGGAGAGGAGTAGTGTATTGGTGGCAACCACAGTCTTTACCTTAAGTAAGCTGGAGCTCGGACGTGTTGGAGGCACCTCTGGAGGAGGTTGGATGATGTTGCCCACGCAGCAATCTCTGTAAGCTTTTAAATCAAAGCCTTATTCTTTTTATCCATGTGACGTTGTGTCATTGGCCTTGTCGGCAACCACCAGCCCTGTGCGTGTCGTCTGTGCTGTTTATTTGACGAGGGAAGCGAAGGACAACAGCCGATCCTCCCCCGTGTGCCCCCTTGTCAAGCTGGGCGGGAAGCCCAGTATTGTTTGCAGTCTCACCTGTAAGGCCCACCAGCCGTCAGTCATCGACTAAACCCGTATCTGCTTGGAATACAGACCTCTGAATATCGTCAGTGGTGAGTAGCACATTAACAGCCCAGCCCCGTGAATACTCACCTGTGTATTGAACTCTGTATTTACCTGAGAGCTAGAACCCCTGCACGCTAACAGCTCAGCCCTGTGAATACCCACCTGTGTATTGAACACTGTACTTACTTGAGAGCTAGAACCCCTGCACGCTAACAGCTCAGCCCTGTGCATACCCACCTGTGTATCGAACGCTGTACTTACCTGAGAGCTAGAACCTCTGCACATTAACAGCCCAGCCCCGTGAATACTCACCTGTGTATTGAACTCTGTATTTACCTGAGAGCTAGAACCCCTGCACGCTAACAGCTCAGCCCTGTGAATAGCCACCTGTGTATTGAACACTGTACTTACTTGAGAGCTAGAACCCCTGCACGCTAACAGCTCAGCCCTGTGCATACCCACCTGTGTATCGAACGCTGTACTTACCTGAGAGCTAGAACCCCCGGCACGCTAACAGCTCAGCCCTGTACATACCCACCTGTGTATCGAACGCTGTACTTACCTGAGAGCTAGAACCTCTGCATATTAACAGCCCAGCCCCGTGAATACTCACCTGTGTATTGAACTCTGTATTTACCTGAGAGCTAGAACCCCTGCACGCTAACTGCTCAGCCCTGTGAATACCCACCTGTGTATTGAACACTGTACTTACTTGAGAGCTAGAACCCCTGCACGCTAACAGCTCAGCCCTGTGCATACCCACCTGTGTATCGAACGCTGTACTTACCTGAGAGCTAGAACCCCCGGCACGCTAACAGCTCAGCCCTGTGCATACCCACCTGTGTTTGAACGCTGTACTTACCTGAGAGCTAGAACCTCTGCACATTAACAGCCCAGCCCCGTGAATACTCACCTGTGTATTGAACTCTGTATTTACCTGAGAGCTAGAACCCCTGCACGCTAACAGCTCAGCCTTGTGAATACCCACCTGTGTATTGAACTCTGTACTTACCTGAGAGCTGGAACCTCTGCACATTAACAGCCCAGCCTTGGGTCTTGAAGTCCACCCTCCTCCCCCCAGGGCCAGAAAGTCCCTGCACGTTAACTGCCTAGCCCTTGCTTTAAACTTACCTGGAGTGGAGTCGGCTGGAAAGTAAGGGCTGAAGTGGAGTGTTGTCGAGGAAGGGCTGAAGAGGAGTGTTCTTGAGACTGGAATCCGTATTTGTGGATAAAGAATAGTTCGAGTCATCATTAGTTTTAAAGTTTCCTTACCCCTTTCCCCAAACTTTTAAACAAATAAAATTGTTACATTTTAATCTTGGTTGTCCGTCCATTCATTGGGGTGTTGTGGGACCTCCTCGAGGTGGAAGTTAGAGGGAGGAGCGAGACCCGTTGAATTGGTGGTCTGCTCCGGCCTGTGACAGATTTTGGCGTAGTCGGCAGGGTTCCACCTCGAGTTGAGCGACCGCGGCTCCCCAATGGCGGACGAGGCAGTGCCTGAGGCCCCACCCCGAGTCATGCCCATTTTCTTGGGAGCCCCCTGGGCACCGAAGTATGGAGGGCCGGGATCTGAGATACGGCTGTCGGAATGGAAAGCCCAGTTCGAATATCTGGCTGGGATTCAAGGATTGAGCGCCCCCCAGAAACTGCAGTTTGTGATAAATTCCCTAGAGGGGGAGGCCCAACGGGAGGTCCAGGCTGCCCCAGAGACAGTCCGAGCTACTGCACAAGATGTGTTGGACTTCCTCACAGGACAATATGGGGATGCGACCCCAGTAGCGGTCTTCGGGGCCCAGTTTTTCAATTGCAAGCAAGGGCAGCAACAATCCTTAAGGGCCTTCACACTAAGGTTGCGGGAGCAGTTCATCAGGCTGCGAGGTAAGCGGGACCATGGCTTGGGAGAGGGGGAGACTCTCTTACGAGACCAGTTCCTGTTGGGGCTGCGAGAGGGCCCAGTTCGTCAGAGTCTACGTGTTCAATTTCGTAGAGACCCAGCTATGACGTTTGAAGACCTGAGAGCCGAGGCTCTGGCCCTAGAAGCGGATCAGGTGGGAGTGGTGGATTCCCCAGTGTGTGCGGCAGTGAGTGGAGAAGTGGCAGCTGCCTCTGGATCAGGGGATTGGAAACAGGCCTTACGTTCTGAGCTCTTGAAGGATGTCCGAGAGCAGATGGCAGAGTTTTCTAAAACCCTCCTAGAAGAGATGCGACGAGGCCCCCAACGCTTACCACCAATGTCACGGGAGCGGTCGCACTCCGAGGGAAGACGAGGTCTGGAGAGACGTCCAGTACGGGAAGCCCGGGCCCGTTTTCAGTGGGACGAACAGGGACGCCCCATTTGTAATCGGTGTGGTGAGCCAGGGCATTATAGTCGCCAATGCGGCTCTCGACGGGGTTCCGAAGGGGATTTTTAGGTCGGCCGGCCACTGTGGGTCAAGTGGCTGGGACCTCTGTGAGTGACCCAAATTGGATGAGCGCCCCCAGGAATCAGCTGATCGGGCATAGCCCAGTGGTAGAGGTACGGATCCGTGGGGTGAAGATACGATGTCTGGTAGACACTGGGTCTCAAGTCACCTTAGTCTCAGAGAGCCTGTCCAAGGAGCTGTTTCAGGGTAGCCAGGTACAGGGAACAGAAGCACCCTGGCTGACCTTACGGGGGGCAAATGGACTGGAGATCCCCTATGTCGGATATCTAGTTACAGATTTGGAGATTAATGGAATCACTGTGCCCCAGAAGGGGGTCGTTATTGTCCGAGATCATTGCCTAGGAATCCAAAAAGCCCTGTTGGGGATGAACGTAATTGCAGACTGCTGGGAGGAGTTGTTTCAGGCTAGGCCTAAGAAGACCCTACCACCGGCAGAAAAACAAGAATGGGAAAGGATAGAGGCCGATTGTCATCGGGTACACATGGCCAAGGCACGGGGGAGTCAAGAAGGTATCGGGCGGGTTGCCTGCCGATACGCAGTTTCTATACCGGCAAGGAGTGAGGCCATTGTCTGGGCAAGAGTACCATCGCACGAGTGCGGGTCGTCAGGCTGGGTGCTGGTCGAGCCCCATATGGACTGCCAGAGTGTAGCAGTGGCCCATGGATTGGCAGTGGTTCGCCGAGGCCGAGTCCCAGTGAAGATACGGAACGAGAACCCTTACCCTGTCAATTTACATCGTCACCAGCGGTTGGTCCTGGTGACCATGGTGGATGCCCACCAGGTGCGAGAGGGCCGGGAAGTCAGCTTCCGTCAGGTGTGTCCTACGGTCGTAGAAGTGACCTTGGCTCAGGTGGACTTATCCCTAGAACAGCTCGGAAATGAGGTGCCTGTCCACCTGACCAGAGAGTCCCTGCAGGGAGAAGGGCTAGAGGAAATCCAGAGTAAACAATTGCAGGATCTCCTTACCAAGTGGCAACATGTGTTCTCCAGACATGATGAGGACTATGGCTGTACCGGTGTAGTGAAACATCAGATCCCCACTGGCGATGCCCTGCCTAGTCGTGAGAGATACCGTCCAGTACCACCCACTCTGTATTCGGAGGTTCGTACTCTGCTGCAGGGAATGTTGGACAAGGGGATTGTCCGGGAGAGCAGTAGCCCATGGGCGGCCCCGATTGTCCTCGTCCAGAAGAAGACGGGAGCTTGGAGATTTTGTGTAAACTATCGGAAACTAAATCAAGTCACAAAGAAAGATGCTTTTCCACTGCCACGGATAGAGGACTCTCTTGCCAGCCTGACACGGTCTGTATGGTACTCCACTTTGGATCTTGCGAGTGGGTATTGGCAAGTCCAGGTCGAGGGGGTCGACCGAGAGAAGACTGCTTTCACCACTCCCTTTGGGCTTTTCGAGTGGGACCGTATGCCCTTTGGCCTATGTAATGCACCGGCCACGTTCCAACGGCTGATGCAGCGGTGTCTGGGTGGCCAGTTGGTGGACTCCACGCTGGTATATCTAGATGATGTCATCGTCTATTCCCCAGATTTTGAGTCCCATCTGCGACATCTGGAGGATGTGTTTCGGGCCATGGAGCAGTATGGGTTGAAGCTGCAGCCAGAGAAGTGCCACCTGTTGAGGAAGGAGGTGAAGTTTCTGGGCCATTGTGTGAGTGCCTCGGGGGTCTCGGTGGATCCCGAGAAGGTGGCGGCTGTGCAGGGCTGGGAGGCACCGAAAACCGTGAGACAAGTTCGGTCCTTTTTGGGCTTCGTCGGATACTATCGGCGATTCATCAAGGATTTTTCAAAAATTGCCAAACCCTTAAATCAGCTGTTGGCAGGGACTGGGCGTCCTCGCGGCCGTGGGTCTCCCTCCATTGCTTGGAGCCCGGTGTGTGAATCGGCGTTTCAAAGGCTGAAGCAAGAGCTGCTCCAGGCTCCAATCTTGGGCTATGCGGATTGTTCACAACCTTTCATCTTGTACACAGACGCCAGTAACCTCGGGCTTGGGGCGGTGTTAGCTCAGCAGCAGCAAGGGGATAGAGCGAGTGATCGCCTATGCTAGCCGAAGCCTCCACCCGGCAGAGAGGAATGATTCGAATTACAGTTCATTTAAGCTGGAGTTGCTGGCTTTGAAGTGGGCCCTGAGTGAAAAATTCAAAGACTACTTGTGGGGTGCTAAAGTACAGGTGGTAACAGATAACAACCCCTTGGTCCACTTACAGACGGCAAAGCTGGGGGCAGTGGAGCAAAGATGGGTGGCCCAGCTGGCCAACTTCGACTACCAGATCCAATATCGGCCAGGCCGAGAGCACACAAATGCCGACGTCTTGTCCAGACTCCCGGAGGCACATCAGATGGAGAGTGAACGAGAGTTACCGATAGGCCCGGAGGAAGGGCTGACAGTGGGGGTTGTAGAGGTACCGGGGGCTCCGCAGGAGGCTGTGCCAGTGAGTTGGGGCTGGGACCCGCAACGATGGAGGGAGCGTCAAGAGGAGGACCAGGATTTGAGAATGCTAGGTCATTGGTTAAGACGGAGGAGGGGGCCAACGAAGGTGGAATGGCGAGCCCAGACTCACAAGGTGAGGAAGTTGTTGGGGCAGTGGGCACGCCTTGGCTTGAGAGATGGGGTGATGTGCAGGAGGATTAAAGACCCGAAGTCGGGAGAGGAGGTCCGCCAGGTGGTGGTGCCAGGAGGCCAGGTGCAGGCTTTGTTAGAGGCCTACCATACACAATTGGGGCATCAGGGGAATGAGAGGACGTTGTCGCTTCTGCGGCGACATTTCTACTGGCCCGGGATGGAGGCCGCTGTGAGTTTGTTCATTCGAGCATGCCCTCAATGTACCCTGTTTAAGGCTCGGAAGGAGGTGAAGGCCCCGATGGTTCCGATACAGGCCAGGGCCCCATTGCATATCCTGGCCATGGATTATCTGACCTTGGGCAGGCCCATGGACCGCTACTAAAACATCTTGGTGGTCACCGACCTGTTTACCAAGTATGCGTGGGCCATCCCGACTTTGGATCAGACAGCCAACGTGACCACCACCGCTTTATGGAGGGCAGTGATTCAGCCTTTCGGATGCCCAGAATTCTTGCACAGTGACCAGGGGCCGAACTTTGTCCAGAGTGATCAGGGAGTTGTGTCGGGTGTATGGATGTACTAAGACCCATACTACCCCCTACCATCCCCAAGGGAATGGGTGCTGCGAACGCTTCAACCAGACTCTGTTGAGCCTACTGGGTACGCTGGACCAGGAACGTCAGAACGATTGGGTGAGTAACCTACCTGCACTGGTCCAGGCCTATAACAACAGCGTCCACAGCACTACGGGGTACGCCCCGACCTACCTGATGTTCGGGAGACATGTGCGGTTGCCGACAGACTTGGTATTGGGGGTGGCCACGTTGGAAGAGACCTTGAGTTTGACCGAGTGGGTAAGATGCCACCACCAGCGCCTTCACTCCGCCTATGAGCAAGTCTCGGGGAGGATAAATGCTGCCGCAATTAAGAACAAACAGATATATGATCGGACGGCCCGGGAAGCCCCGTTGTTACCAGGAGAGAGAGTGCTGTTACGGGACAACCGGCGACAGGGGAAAGGGAAGTTGAGTGATCGTTGGGAGCCTGTTCCATATGTGGTGCAGCACCAACAGCGGCTGGGGCAGCTGGTCTATGTACTCCGACCTGAGGGGAAGGCTGGACCAGAACGGGTATTACATCGTAACTTGATTCGGCCATGCCCGAACTACCCTAGACCTCCCCTAGAGGCATTACCAGCTCCGACTGTGTGCGCTCCGCCGTTGCAAGCATGGGCCATAGTTCCGAGGCTCCCAGAGGCTGAACCAAGGGGACTGGACCCCGGATCACCACCCAGACGGTCCCAACGAGAGAACCGAGGACGGCCCCCCGAGAGGTATGGGGATTGGGTTGAACAACCACGTTCTAGGGACTAGAACGTCTTGGCGGGGGAGGATGTCACTGGGTGACTAATCCGGGCGGAATTGTAGTGTGGGAAATATTTCCGCCCGGACTAATTTAAGTGAAACACAAGTTCTGTTCCGGTTGGCCCAAGGCGGAAAAATTAGCCAAAATACATGTCAGGTGTGGGAAGAGGACGTGTCGGATACCGATTGGAGGATCGGGAAGGATGCAGTGATATAAAAGGGGCTGGTTTATGAACAGGAGGAGAGTTTGTCTTTGTTCTGCTGTTGTTCCACATGATACGGAAGTGGCTGGTGTGGCGTGGATGTTGCGATTTACGGGCTGCAACGGAGAATCCAAGGAAAATGGATATTGGAAGTGCGGAGGAAGTTAAGTGATCGACCTTTTGTATGTTGTGTTTACCTCTTATTGTGGATTGAGTTGAAGGAGCTATCCTACGTTTGGAAGGCCCCTGAGTGAAGGAGATCATTGAATTCGTGTTGGGAGAGGACAACACTGTGCATTGGTGGGTGAAGACTTTATGAACATTTCTTGTATATTGTGGAGAGTGAATGACGGATGTGGAGGGAGACTAACTGCCTTTCAGAAAGGATTCCGACTGCATATTTCTCCGTAGCAGTGGATAATCCCCCCCCCCTCTTGTGTTGATCTGATAATCCTCAGTGCTTGTGTGTTTACTCAGTGTTGATAGTAGTGCCTTGCGTTGGAGATCGCTGGGAAAGACGGAGAGACTCCGGTGCACGATATATCTGCCTGCTGTGGTTTGCCCTCCTGCCTTTGTCCATCTGACACGCCCTGTCAAGACTCTGAGCCGAAACGGGAATACACCACCGATCTTCTTTCACTGAGTGTGTGGAGTGCGGTGAGTGCTGCTATATTGAAGTGTACACACGAGAAGAATTGTAGTGCCTTTGTGGTGTGTGGTGTTTGTCCGTGGTTGTGTCCCTGGTCGTAGGAAGAGGCCTGACGGAGAGGAGTAGTGTATTGGTGGCAACCACAGTCTTTACCTTAAGTAAGCTGGAGCTCGGATGTGTTGGAGGCACCTCTGGAGGAGGTTGGATGATGTTGCCCACGCAGCAATCTCTGTAAGCTTTTAAATCAAAGCCTTATCCTTTTGATCCATGTGACGTTGTGTCATTGGCCTTGTCGGCAACCACCAGCCCTGTGCGTGTCGTCTGTGCTGTTTATTTGACGAGGGAAGCGAAGGACAACAGCCGATCCTCCCCCGTGTGCCCCCTTGTCAAGCTGGGCGGGAAGCCCAGTATTGTTTGCAGTCTCACCTGTAAGGCCCACCAGCCGTCAGTCATCGACTAAACCCGTATCTGCTTGGAATACAGACCTCTGAATATCGTCAGTGGTGAGTAGCACATTAACAGCCCAGCCCCGTGATTACTCACCTGTGTATTGAACTCTGTATTTACCTGAGAGCTAGAACCCCTGCACGTTAACAGCTCAGCCCTGTGCATACCCACCTGTGTATCGAACGCTGTACTTACCTGAGAGCTAGAACCTCTGCACATTAACAGCCCAGCCCCGTGAATACTCACCTGTGTATTGAACTCTGTATTTACCTGAGAGCTAGAACCCCTGCACGCTAACAGCTCAGCCCTGTGCATACCCACCTGTGTATCGAACGCTGTACTTACCTGAGAGCTAGAACCCCCGGCACGCTGACAGCTCAGCCCTGTGCATACCCACCTGTGTATCGAACGCTGTACTTACCTGAGAGCTAGAACCTCTGCACATTAACAGCCCAGCCCCGTGAATACTCACCTGTGTATTGAACTCTATATTTACCTGAGAGCTAGAACCCCTGCACGCTAACGGCTCAGCCCTGTGCATACCCACCTGTGTATCGAACACTGTACTTACTTGAGAGCTAGAACCCCCGGCACGCTAACAGCTCAGCCCTGTGCATACCCACCTGTGTTTGAACGCTGTACTTACCTGAGAGCTAGAACCTCTGCACATTAACAGCCCAGCCCCGTGAATACTCACCTGTGTATTGAACTCTGTATTTACCTGAGAGCTAGAACCCCTGCACGCTAACGGCTCAGCCCTGTGCATACCCACCTGTGTATTGAACTCTGTACTTACCTGAGAGCTGGAACCTCTGCACATTAACAGCCCAGCCTTGGGTCTTGAAGTCCACCCTCCTCCCCCCAGGGCCAGAAAGTCCCTGCACGTTAACTGCCTAGCCCTTGCTTTAAACTTACCTGGAGTGGAGTCGGCTGGAAAGTAAGGGCTGAAGTGGAGTGTTGTCGAGGAAGGGTTGAAGAGGAGTGTTCTTGAGACTGGAATCCGTAATTGTGGATAAAGAATAGTTCGAGTCATCATTAGTTTTAAAGTTTCCTTACCCCTTTCCCCAAACTTTTAAACAAATAAAATTGTTACATTTTAATCTTGGTTGTCCGTCCATTCATTGGGGTGTTGTGGGACCTCCTCGAGGTGGAAGTTAGAGGGAGGAGCGAGACCCGTTGAATTGGTGGTCCGCTCCGGCCTGTGACAATTGTTTTGTCTGGTTGTGATCTTGAGAAATTTTAAATCAATGGTTCAACAAATAACAGGTGATGTTTCAATATCACTTGATTTACATCAAAGACAAAAATCTGATTCACCACACAGGGCACTATAACTGCGTTTCAACTCCAAATGGAGGTTTCAAAACAATAATCAAAAAGTAAATAATCAAAACTCAAATAAGGTGTCAATTCTTTCGAATGTACAATTATTTATAATGTTAGGGCACACTTTTAGGATGAAACAATACTTGTTAAGATCACACAAACATGGCAGTGGCACCCTACACAAACACAGACCTTCTGTCAGCATTTCCATCGTATAAATTAAACACTGCTTCATGGAAATCAAATACAGTGTACAAAGGACATTGTAAATTGCACTTCAGATACGTTATGCACTTAGACATCACAATTAACACATACCGAATTGTTTCACTGAGAATCCGTGCAATATCATACAATCTCCATTCATCCAAAACCCTAACCATAAAATACACATTGTACATTCAAGGGATTAAAACAAACACATCATATAACATCAGATTAAATGAATATCGCCATATGTACATAAATGGTGAATTTACCCTAGGATGATACACTATTGCCTTCTCTCATGTACTGCTTAAACGGTCTGTCTCTATATCGCACTCTTAGACATATCACGTCTTTTGTGTGCTCAAATTCGTTATTTCCAATGTAGGCGTGTGGTATGCGCGATCATAATGGAAGCGCATCGAGTTAAAAACATTTCAACTTTTCAGAATGCCGCAAGCGCACCGCTGCTCATGTGACAAGAACTAACCAATCAGCTTCATCCTTTCCCGTAAAAACATTGAAAGCTCAGCTAAGATGAAGAAATTGCCGATCATAGTTGTATATGGGTTGCCATTTTTTAAAATAAATTTAGTAGCAGAGCTACTGCAAGTGATTTTTAGAGCTGAAAATCCATTTATCCTTTGCTGAAATTTCCGCGTCTTCATGGAGAGAGCGCGTCGTGGTTGCTTAGCAAAGGCAGATGCCTCAGGGGCGCAACTCCCCGAGCGCTTTGGAAAGAAGGAGAAAACAGTGAGCCTAGCGTTTTCCATGCATTTTTAGGCGTGATATGTGAACGGCCCCATCAGCAGCCGCTCACTCCTTGCATACCCCACACGTCCTCAGTGACAGTGTAAGAATTTCTTGGCTCTTTGGCTGCTTCTTTAAAGAACACAATTCCCAAATTGGCTATCATCTGAGAAACAGCACTATAGCCGCGTTTCCACCGCAGGAACTTTACCCAGGAACTAGGGACTTTGGCCTGGTACTTGGTGTGTTTCCACCGCAGGAACCAGGAACGAAATAAAGTTCCGGGTAAAAAAATGCCCCTCAGAAAGTCCCTGCTGGCGAGGTGGTACTTTTTCAAAGTTCAGGAACTTTCGGGGGCGGGACTTTGGCGCTAAACATTCTGATTGGTTGAGTCCACGCAGCATTGGTTGAGTTCAACCACCATTTATTCGTATCAACATTTTCAAAATATTACTGTTATTGTGTCATGAAATGTAATTTTAAAACTATTTCAGGCAAGAATGTAGTTGTTTAAAACTCAAATCTGTTGTTTATTTATGAAGACAGCGCCTATTTAAAAATGTGTTTCGCCGATCTCTGAGACGGTGAGCTCCACGCAATCAGCGGCAGCTCAGTGATCATCTATCCGCCGAGAAGCAGCCTCTCCTGGGATAGACCTTCTGATATGTGCCGCTGGCTCTGATATCTCTTTAGTGGTTAAACATAAAATATAATTCAGCTGCGGGGTAAATCTAGCAGGTTTTCTTTGGTCTGTATTCAATTTATCTATATGTTAAAATGAAAATAAAAAAGGCAAGTCTATATAATATTTCATTTCATTGTAATGGCTGTATATAACGTTACACATATCCCTGAACTAAGTAACGTTACATTTCTGCAGCTGTTATTATGTTTAAATGAAAACGAAAGGAGGCAGTGGTATTTTATATCAAAGCCAAAGCCATCTGAGTTCACGCAGCATTGGTTGAGTTCAAACACCATTTATTCGGATCATTTTCAAATATTACTGTTATTGTGTCATGAAATGTAATTTTAAAAGTATTTCAGGCTAAAATGTAGTTGTTTAAAACGCAAATCTGTGGTTTATTAAGACAGCGCCTATTTAAAAATGTGTTTCGCCGATCTCATAGACGGTGAGCTCCACTCGATCAGCGGGAGCTCAGTCCTCATGTATCCGCAGAGAGCAGCCTCTCCTGGGATAGACCTTCTTATATGTACCGCCGGCTCTGATGTGTCTTTAGTGGTTAAACATAACAAATAATTCAGCTGCGGGGTAAATCTAACAGGTTTTCTTTGGTCTGTATTCAATTTATCTATATGTTAAAATAAAAATAAAAAAGGCGAATTTATATAATATTTTGTTTCATTATAATGGCTGCATATACACATATCCCTGAAGTAAGTACATTTCTGCAACTGTTATTATGCTAAAATGAAAACCAAAGGAGGCAGTGGTATTTTATATCCTATTTCGTTTTATTGTAAATATACAGTAAGGAAAATTGTAGTAGCCAAGACGAGCTGACTGAAGTTATCAAGTACGCTGCTGTTTATAGATTTACCAGACTTGCGTTGTCGCGGACATCACACTCCCCAGTTGAATGCACAAAGTCTGAACTAACTACCGATGATGCACGTCCAAAATCAGCGTACTTTTTTTTTTTTTTTTAATCAGCGGTACTTTGTAATGAGAAACGCGCGCGGACCTACGTCACCAGTCTATTTGCCTAATCTTCCCGGTACTTTACACCGCGGTGGAAACGCAGAAAGCAACATGTCTGGGGGGAAAAAAGTTCCTGGGAAAAAAAGTTCCTGGTAAAAATGTTCCGGGTTATTTCGGTGGAAACGCGGCATAAGACTCATCCACATCCCCCGTTGCAGCCTCATCCACTTCCCGATTAGGCTCAGTACCCCTTTTGGAGGCCACTGAATCAGGGATGTGCACACATGCTCTGAGATCCACCCAATTAACTCTCCTGATGGGGTCTCCTTCCAACGGTTCAACGGTATGCATGTTGCCTTGAATTTCTATCACCCAATATTGGGTCGAATACATCCTGTATTGTATTCCTTCCAAGGGGTCGATATCTCAGCAGTGGTGGATACAGAACGTCATTAATAGGTGGGCCTGGTGAATATACGGAGGGGCCTCGGGTTTTTTAATCTTATACACCTGATTCCCGGGCTCCGTATTATAGAGATTTCACACTGCGCGCGGATGCGGTTCGGCGATCTGTTCGATGTGCGGTGCAGTGCAGAGATCGTTTCCGCACCGAGTCTATTTCTGATGTGCTGCACGCGCTGAATTAAAGTGACAGGCTGACAGCGCATGGTTCGTGGTCAAAATGAACACAGATTGACATGAAAATATAATAATCTCACCATAAATGCATTAAATCAAATAAAATGTAGTAATATCACCGTAATTGCATTTAATTTAATTATACTCTTTTACACAGTCATCTTTTTTTACTTTAGGACCGGGGTAAAGCAAGGAAAAATAAAATTTACTTCAGCAAGGCGACATAATGAACAACTCTCGTCTCATTCATGGTGGAGGTGAAAAAACAATTTCTTTGTGACATTCAATATTTATTGTATTAAAACTTTAATGCAAAAGAAAAGGCATTATAGTCAGCTATTTTTGTCAATTTTAAGTTTTAATTTGAAATGTTTGCAAATTTAATTTAAGTACTACATGGTTAAATATTTTACCACTTGTTTGAGCAACTTAATAGTATATAAATCTATATAAGTAGCGCTGAATAATAGATTGTTTAAATTGTGTTAAAACGTCTATTAAAGTGTACAAAGAGAATCGCAATGCTGACAAACCTTTTTTTTTAAGTTTCTGATAACTTCTGGATTTGAAATACAAATAGTGAGTATGTGTTTGTGGTAGCCTACAGTCGTGGATCAGTCACGCACTGCACACACGGAGTATGTGTGTTTCACAGTGTAACAGTGGCATTACGCCACTTTTAAGTCAGTGCGCACACGGAGAGCGTGTGGCCGGCCTGTGCAGAAAAAAAATTCCCAAGAGAACTGAATTTGTTTTTAATAATCTGATTGGGTGGGCCACCAGTCATAAATCCGCGCCTGTTTCTCAGGTATACAATCTGACCAATTTCAATAGGGGCGCAATACACTTTAACATGGGAAAGCTCAATCGGTTCTACTGCTTTTTTTTTCCAGCATAGGCCTTGTTACGTTCATGAGTTTCCTTCAGCCATCTCTGATGGACTGCTAACCAGTCATGAGTTGTCTCAGCTCCTGATTCTCATCCCAACAATGCATCTACTGGCAACTGAGGGTCCACATCGAACATCAGATATAAAGGAGAATACCCTGTTGTTGAATGTGGGGTAATGTTGTATACATAGACCAGTTCTGCCAGATGTTCAGGCCACTGTATTCTGGTCTCAGGAGGGAGTGTTCGAAGTAGCTCATGAAGAGTGTGATTGAAACCACTCCCTCTAGAGAACTTTAGCTGTGGTGTCAGCCTTCTGTTCCCGCGTCGCAAAAGCTTGTGTGAACTTGGTGCACACATCAGTTACAACTAAGACGTTCTCCCTTCCATCAGTAGCTGGTTACAGCAAAGTTAAAACTACTGCCACCACTTCTAGAGGCCGGCTAGCAAGGAATGACCTCATGGGTGAATGCACTTTAGGCTGAAGCATTTTTGTATTTATGCAGCGCTGGCAATTCTTAATCCACTGCTCAACGTCTCCATGCATTCCCATCCAGTTACATCTTTGCTTCAGCAGCTGCAGGGTTCTTTCAATCCCCTGGTGCCCCATGGGACTAACAATTGGAAGCCCTCCCCATGGCACACATTCTCCACTACCCGATACAACAATCCCTCCTTTTCCCTTAATCTGGTCCACTGCTTCATCAAGGACTGTAAGGATTTAGACAGGATCTTCACCTCCAAACCCACAGGTTTACGTTTCTGATCCCAAAAGATCCTGAACTCCTTCAACACTGGATCTTAACTCTGAAACATGTCTAATTGCTCTTTAGAATAGCCGGGGCAAATTGGAGTACTCTCCTGTGCTTCCAGGGTGACCAGCCCACCTGCTTCAATATCAATCAATCAATCACCTTTATTTATATAGTGCTTTAAACAAAATACATTGCGTCAAAGCACTGAACAACATTCATTTGGAAAACAGTGTCTCAATAATGCAAAATGAAAGTTAAAGTCAGTTCGTCATTGAATTCAGTTATGTCATCTCTGTTCAGTTTAAGTAGTGTCTGTGTATTTATTTGCAATCAAGTCAATGATATCGCTGTAGATGAAGTGACCCCAACTAAGCAAGCCAGAGGCGACAGCGGCAAGGAACCGAAACTCCATCGGTGACAGAATGGAGAAAAAAACCTTGGGAGAAACCAGGCTCAGTTGTGGGGCCAGTTCTCCTCTGACCAGACGAAACCAGTAGTTCAATTCCAGGCTGCAGCAAAGTCAGATTGTGCAGAAGAATCATCTGTTTCCTGTGGTCTTGTCCTGGTGGTCCTCTGAGACAAGGTCAGGGGATCTGTATCTGGGGCTCTAGTTGTCCTGGTCTCCGCTGTCTTTCAGGGCTGTAGAGGTCCTTTCTAGGTGCTGATCCACCATCTGGTCTGGATACGTACTGGATCCGGGTGATTGCAGTGACCCTCTGATCTGGATACAGACTGGATCTGGTGGCCACGGTGACCTCGGAACAAGAGAGAAACAGACAAATATTAGCGTAGATGCCATTCTTCTAATGATGTAGCAAGTACATAGGGTGTTATGTGAAGTGTTTCCGGTTCCGGTTTACCTAATTAATGTAGCCTAAAAATCCTTTAATGGATTTGGATATTAAAAGCATATTAGTATGTTATGTGTATGCCAGGTTAAAGAGATGGGTCTTTAATCTAGATTTAAACTGCAAGAGTGTGTCTGCCTCCCAAACAATGTTAGGTAGGTTATTCCAGAGTTTAGGCGCCAAATAGGAAAAGGATCTGCCGCCCGCAGTTGATTTTGATATTCTAGGTATTATCAAATTGCCTGAGTTTTGAGAACTCAGTGGACGTAGAGGAGTATAATGTAAAAGGAGTTCATTCAAATACTGAGGTGCTAAACCATTCAGGGCTTTATAAGTAATAAGCAATATTTTAAAATCTATACAATGTTTGATAGGGAGCCAGTGCAGCGATGACAGGACCGGGCTAATATGGTCATAGAACTCTTGCTGCTGCATTTTGGACTAGCTGTAGTTTGTTTACTAACAAGCAGAACAACCACCCAATAAAGCATTACAATAGTCTAACCTTGAAGTCATAAATGCATGGATTAACATTTCTGCATTTGACATTGAGAGCATAGGTCGTAATTTAGATATATTTTTGAGATGGAAAAAGGCAGTATTACAAATGCTAGAAATGTAGTTTTCTAGGGAAAAATTGCGATCAAATAGGACACCTAGGTTCCTAACTGATGATGAAGAATTGACAGAGCATCCATCAAGTCTTAGACACTGTTCTAGGTTATTACAAGCAGAGTTTTTAGGTCCTATAATTAACACCTCTGTTTTTTCTGAATTTAGCAGTAAGAAATTACTCGTCATCCAATTTTTTATATCGACTATGCATTCCATTAGTTTTTCAAATTGGTGTGTTTCACCGGGCCGCAAAGAAATATAGAGCTGAGTATCATCAGCATAACATTGAAAGCTAACACCATGTTTCCAGAAGATATCTCCCAAGGGTAACATATAAAGCGTGAAGAGTAGCGGCCCTAGTACTGAGCCTTGAGGTACTCCATACTGCACTTGTGATCGATATGATACATCTTCATTCACTGCTACAAACTGATGGCTGTCATATAAGTACGATTTAAACCATGCTAATGAACTTCCACTGATGCCAACAAAGTGTTCAAGTCTATGCAAAAGAATGCTGTGGTCAATTGTGTCAAACGCAACACTAAGATCCAATAAAACTAATAGAGAGGTACACCCACGATCAGATGAAAAGAGCAGATTATTTGTAACTCTAAGGAGAGCAGTCTCAGTACTATGATACGGTCTAAATCCTGACTGGAAATCCTCACATATACCATTTTTGTCTAAGAAGGAATATAATTGTGAGAATACCACTTTTTCTAGTATCTTGGACAGAAAAGGGACATTCGAGATTGGTCTATAATTAACTAGTTCTTTGGGGTCAAGTGTTTTTTTTTTTTTTATGAGAGGCTTAATAACAGCCAGTTTGAAGGTTTTGGGGACATATCCTAATGACAATGAGGAATTAATAATAGTTAGAAGAGGATCTATGACTTCTGGAAGCACCTCTTTTAGGAACTTAGATGGTATAGGGTCTAACATACATGTTGTTGGTTTTGATGATTTAACAAGTTTATACAACTCTTCCTCTCCTATAGTAGAGAATGAGTGGAACTGTTCCTCAGGGGGTCTATAGTGCACTGTCTGATGCGATACTGTAGCTGACGGCTGAATGGTTGCAATTTTATCTCTAATAGTATTGATTTTAGAAGTAAAGTAGTTCATAAAGTCATTACTGCTGTGGTGTTGGAAAATGTCAACACTTGTTGAGGCTTTATTTTTCGTTTATTTAGCCACTGTATTGAATAAATACCTGGGGTTATGTTGGTTTTCTTCTAAAAGAGAAGAAAAGTAATCAGATCTAGCAGTTTTTAATGCTTTTCTGTAGGATAGGTTACTTTCCCGCCAAGCAATACGAAATACCTCTAGTTTTGTTTTCTTCTAGCTGGGCTCCATTTTTCGGGCTGCTCTCTTTTGGGTAGAGTTGTTCCGATTCCGATACTAGTATCGGAAATATCTCCGATACCACAACAAATTCTGGCATCGGCATCAGCGAGTACATGAACCCATATACCGATCCGATACCATTTTCTTAAAAAAGACCTAGTTATGACCGCAAGCTTTGCCTAACCGCTGCACGGTTCTTCTTCGCTGCTCAAAATGCATTGAAAACACAGGAAGTTGTGCTGTGTTGCCACAAGCAACCCCTGTTTAGAGCAGCGAAGAAGAAATGAAAACGCGTTAGCAGCCCTTATCTATATATGACTGGATCACTCATCACATTCTAAACTGCCAAAAGACAGTGAAGCCGCTACTATATTATAGATCAGTGGTTAGCAGTATGTCTCTGTAGTACCGGTAGTTACAGACTCTCGAGTATATTCAGTACCGGCAACTGCGTTCAGTCGCTTCCGTGTAAGTCAAAACGCAGGGCTCCAGACAGTAGCCGAATATATACTAGTGTCTGTGAATATTAAACTGCAAAATACTATTTAAATATTACTCCCGCAAAATCTACATCTCTGTGGGTGACTGGCACAGATGCGCGAGAGCTCGCTGTTTTGTAGTCTCTGCTGTGTGTCATGAGGACACGAACGCATAAACCGTCACTTCATGAGAATTTACCGTTTCATTTGAGAATACTGTCATATCATAAACACAGACACTCAAAGATCTTCATGGCAGCCCATTAAAATAAATGTTTGGTTTACATGAGTAAATTGACAATATATAAAGCTACTGTTGTAGCCTACAGTAATAATAATACATCTCTATAATAATAATAATTATGCCTAGATGGTTGCTTGTTTTTTACTTGTTAGAGATTATCTGATTAATAGATCTTTTTTTATATTCCTAGACTTATTTGTTGCAGTTTTTTTATACAGTTATATTGTAAAACTTAAATACCTTTTTTAGTTTGCGGTGTTAGATTTTTGGCTGCATTTGAAGTTCTTTTTTGCATAAGAAAATAAATAATACTGTCAAATTCATGTTAGATAATAAAAATACTGTAATAAATACAGTAGTTCACCATGTATTTGTTCATGTTTTATTGAGGGATCTGTCTGAAGCACACCATAAAAAAATTCTAGCAATTTACACAGGGCTAGTAGTATATACAGCTGTATATACAGATATACACCCAGGTATCGGATCAGTACTCGGTATCGGCCGATACCCTGAGCCCAGGTATCGGAATCGGTATCGGGAAGAGAAAAAGGGTATCGGAACATCTCTACTTTTGGGTGCGAGTATGCTCATTATACCATGGTGTCAAACTGTTTTCCTTAACCTTCCTTAAGTGTAAAGGAACAACTGTATTTAAAGTGCTAGAAAAGAGAGAGTCCATAGTTTCTGTTACATCATCAAGTTGTTCTGAGGTTTTGGATATGCTAAGGAATTTGGATACATCAGGAAGATAACTAAAAAAGCAGTCTTTTGTGGTAGAAGTGATGGTTCTTCAATACTTGTAACAAGAAGTAGAATTTACAATTTTGGCTATATGAAGTTTGCGCAGAACTAAATAATGATCTGAGATATCATCACTTGGCTCCACAATTTCAACACTATCAACATCAATTCCATGTGACAGTATTAAATCTAGAGTATGATTTCGACAATGAGTAGGTCCTGAAACGTGTTGTCTAACACCAATAGAGTTCAGAATGTCTATAAATGCTGATCCCAATGCATCTTTTTCATAATCGACATGGATATTAAAATCACCAACTATTAAAACTTTATCAATAGCACGCATCTGCTGGACTTTGCACCTCTCTATTCCTGCTTGGACCAATTTGACATCAAGAGCAGTCTCACATCGTACCAGGCTACAAATAGTCAGACAGAGTTCAAGTGCCTATGCATCCCCAGTGGTGCTAGTAAAAAACAAAAATGTAATTGTGTTATACACATTGTGTCTATAGAGCACACTGTATAGTTGTTTGTGCTACTACATGTGCACATTGGCTAGTTACGATTATTCTCTAAAACACCTGAGTTCTTTGCTATGCATTTTAGACTGTGTGTCTGAAATTACGATAACTGTTACATGTGTGTAAAATTTGTTTGTCTCCTGCGTGGATCACTTGGATTATCTTTTTTGCATTATCTTTTTTAAATTGGTTTCTAATTGTTTCATTATGTAATTGGTATGATATAATTTTACCTGACTAATAATATTTTTTTACATTTGATTTATTCTGATCTCTTCTGAAATCATTTTTTAAGTAGATTAATGTGTAGTGGTAATTCCGCTTCCAGGACAGATCATACTGCAGCACCAATGGATTAACCATGGGGAACACCATTAGGGGCTTCAGATTTCTGACTGTCGCTGACTTAACACGGTGTAGCTCGGTGTTACACTTTTTGCAATGAGCATGAAGGGTGTAGCTCACTTAAAGTTATTATAATCACTCTGCATCCTCTGAGTAAATTCAGAACTGACAAGTTTGTGTCCGTGGGTTCACTATCAGCTGAGTGTAATTCCTATGCAATATCTGGTCCCTAATGAATGAATAATCGAAAGTATGGGATTTCCAGAATACTCAAATATCTAAATTAATAAACTAACGATATCTGTGATCAGCTTTTGATAGAAATATTGCTCAAATTTAATGATCATGTGAAATTGGAGTCAGATTGAACACGGAGCTAAACTAAGATTTAAACTAAATTCTGATAAATTAAGAAGCGGAAGTAAAAGACCAAATACACATTAAACCTTCGACCAGCAACTGGATTCCACTTTTTGGGCCGGCGGTTGGATCCTTACACCTCCCAAGTGCTGTTGGAAGAAACTTTCTGATATTGTACTAACTTGGCTGCCTGTTTCCAAGAGACATGATACTTCTACACCAAGAACAGCTTCAACAGTTCTTCTTGACTTGAGTCTACAGGCTGCCCCCGGATTGCTCGACTCACAGCAACTGGGGCGTCACATTTCCCGATTCATTGGTGAAGAGCTGCCAGTGTTTTAGAGCCGCATTATTGCAGGCAGTTCCTCGCAATATGCCCTGCTTCCTGAGATTTTAGACATATGGACTGGCCATCCTCCGTGAATCGTTACTGGACTCTTGTGTTATTTGTCCACACACTCCCAACCCCCTGTTGTGGTGTCAGTAAGCCTTTAACAGCCTGTGTTAACTCAAGGATCTGCCTCCCCTGTTCAGCGACTACATCCATTACCTGTGATAAAGTGACTGGGTTGTGGCCCACGGCTTTCATTTCTGCACACTTTGCACTCTCACTAAAGGAGCCATAAGTACCACTTCGGCTTTTAAGGGTACGAACCCTCCCCAACTGCTCCTCCCAGCCCCAGAGGTAAGCTTCAACCCTCACCTCTACCACTGAAGACTCAGGTTTCTCCCTTACATACCGTCAAAGTTCTCACCTGAGTGCAGGGTCTCGGATGCCCTCTACAAACTGGTCTCTTAACATTATCCTTTCATTTCCCACAGCCTGTGGTGCACACTTAGTAATTTGACCTAAAGCTTCGACTAGTGCATGAGAGAAATCACAGACATCCTCCCCTCTTTTTGCTTATGACTTTAAAAGTCCTGGAGAAGTTGAGCACTGCTGCACCTATCAGTGAAAGACTCTCAAAGATAAGTAAGTACATCAGTGGCTACATCAGTGTCTACATCTCGTCGCAGACGAACCTCTTCTAATGCAGAGGCTCTCAACAAAGACATAAAAAAATCACATTCCTAATTGGGTGTCAGGTTTTGGGCCCTTAAAGCATGCTCAACCTCTTCTACAAAATCATCTACTGTTCTTCCATCTTTTTCAATGTCCCCTGGGAATGGGCTGATGTAACGTTTGCGGGGTACGTGTATATAAGTCTTGTTTATCCCACCCTTCAAAGACTCAATTGTGTCCTTTGCTTTTTTATACTTTTGACGCAGTTTTTTAACTCATGACGGATGTCATCCTTCCCCTTCAGAATGATCTGACATGCTGCAAGTAAAAAAAAAAGTCCTAAGCGTGACCACTAACAGGGTCAGTTGGTGTCTACTTCAGAAATCCACAGAAAACCACGTCTGCTCAGTCACATCCTGAACAACCATGTGCCATCTGCGTCAAGCCCTCAGCCCCACCATCACTGGCTCACACAGGAGGCTCCTCTTCACCACTACCATGTTTGCTCACCCGTGTGCCAATGACACTTAACTGTCACTGGCAAAATTAAAATGTGAAAGACCCCACTCCTGGTAACAAGTTTTGTTGTCACTTAAAAAAATAAATAAATTGACACATAATCAAGGTTTTTAGATTTGCTAATTTATTTTTGTATTTTAATTCAATCTGTTGTATAGATTGTTTTGTCTGGTTGTGATCTTGAGAAATTTTAAATCAATGGTTCAACAAATAACAGGTGATGTTTCAATATCACTTGATTTACATCAAAGACAAAAATCTGATTCACCACACAGGGCACTATAACTGCGTTTCAACTCCAAACGGATGTTTCAAAACAATTATCAAAAAGTAAACAATCAAAACTCAAATAATGTGTCAATTCTTTCAAATGTACAATTATTTATAATGTTAAGGCACACTTTTAGGATGAAACAATACTTGTTAAGATCACACAAACATGGCAGTGGCACCCTACACAAACACAGACATACTGTCAGCATTTCCATCGTATAAATTAAACAATGCTTCATGGAAATCAAACATAATGTACAAAGGACATTGTACATTGCACTTCAGTACGCTATGCACTCGTAACACTTACCAAATTCTGTTTCACTGAGAATCCATGCAATATCATACAATCTAGGTTCATCCAAATCCCTAACCATAAAATACACATTGTACATACACACCCATGTTAAACTGCCCAACTTTACAGCAGAAAAAAAAAACATGTTTACAGCCTGGTGCAAAAAATTATTTTGGTCTAAATAGCTAATTTTGCCCTGCATGACAACTGTAATTTTCCATGTGTTTATACAGTCTATGATTGCACTCTTAGTGTGTCATGATTAGCAGTCGCTCTCTTAAAGGGGAACTGCACTCCTTGCATACTCCACACTTTAATACCCCCTTGATACACATATATAAGCATAAGCCACAGCCAACAACAGTATGCAAATGCTGTTAGACAACCTCACCACCGTCACATCAGTGGCTATCTAATGAAGCCTCGACCAGAACTATTGAAAGGCCCCACCAACCCTGTCAGCAAAGCTATCCATTAACAATTTCTGTAGGTGTGGTCTTCTGCACATGTCCCTGCTCAGTGGAAGTAAGGCATTATCATGGCTCTGTACAAGGGTAAATGGTCAAAGAATGAATGTCCCAGCTATAGACCTATTACACTACTGTCTATTCCATGAAAGGTGTTTGCTCACGTTTTGTTTGCAAGAATTCAACCACTCCTTTTGTCTCAACGGTGTCCTCAACAATAAGGTTTCTCCACAGGCAGATCTACAACAGATGCCATTTTTGCCCTAAAGTTCTTATCAGAAATACATTGTGAGTTTAATCGTCCATTCATAGTAGCCTATAGCCCCTTTCACACTGCCATTCCAGAAAATACATGGGTAATTTGTCCCAACAATTGTTCCCGGGTCGCTACATTTTGCACTTTCACACTGCCAGTGATTACCCGGAATATATGCGTGCATTCACACACAACCCGTAAAGGTCCCGTAATGACACATGACATAAGGATTTGACGTGTAATTGTCACGGTTGGTAAAATTGTGAAGTCTGTGTGTTTCGCGTCTGCACTGATTAGTTTGTTGGTGTCTCCGCTAATTGTCATCAGCAACAGCTGTCACTCATTACTCATCCACTATATATTGGCTTGTCTCACGTCTTGTGTTTGTGAGATCGTTGTTTAATGTTGTTTACCCTGTTTGTTGGCTTTAGTGTTGTCTGCGTTGGATGTCTGTGTTTTCCCAGAACCTCATCCACTCTCCGCACTTCCACTCAGCCACGAACACTTACCTTTGGCTCTATTCCCCGCAGTTCCTGTGCCATCCTCTCCTGCTGCCTTCTCACCGCCATCATCCTGATTCCTCACCTCCTCACCACCATCTCGGAGTGTCGTCTTCTCAGCCTCATTGTTCCCTCGTGTTTGTTTATTTGTTTATTCTAATTAAAACTGTTAAACTCGCATTTGTTTCCAGCCTTTCCTTCACCCCACCGTCAGAGTAATGTACGAGTCGAAAACGCTAGGCAAGTTCAATTTCAATGATCTCAGTACGGATAGTGATCTCTGCTTTATTACAGGTTGCACATATTTTTCGCTGCAAACGTTGATCTGCTTTCAAAACACCAGGTACAAGAGTCGCATTGGTTCTGGCTTTCGTTCACACAGAGCTCGGTCTGCGACTGAACCCGGCAATGTTACTAGGTCCCCAACCCGGGATCGATCCCAGAATCAATCCTGGGACATGTTTGCTTTCACACAGAAGAGTATCAAATGGCCAAAATATTTAATGTTTTAATGTTTCCATTTTGCGATATTCCTTGTTAACTTGACCCAAGCCTAATTGGCTTTGATGTTGGATTCTGATTGTGAATTATTGGCTGTTAACTTTTATATATCTTTTATAAATATTGTGTAAATAACTTTTGGCAAATGAGGGATGTAGGGGGCTAGATGCCATTTTGCTTTGAAACCACTTTTTAGGGAGTCAGCTAAGTTGAAACTGTATTTTTGTTTTCTTTAATTTTGATTTAGGAAGTGTAGCGTGTTAAAGATTTTTTATTTTTTATTTTAGCCTTGTCTGCCCCTGATGCCAAATGCTTACTTGTAAAAACATTCTTGCAATTCAAGATCTCTTTGGTTTTGAGACTCTTCCTTTTCCTGTTGCTGCTGACCCTAGCAGATCACAGCATTAAAATAATCTAGCCTTAAGGTCATGAACACATGAATGTAAGGTTTTTGCATTTGCCATTGAGAGCATATGTAACCCACAACCGTGGTATCAATTTCGGGTTGACTCTGCAATTGGACCAGTGAGCTCAAAATATTTGGTTTGTCCAAGGAGAAAGATAATGCAGCAGCAGTGAACAGACTCAGACAACGTGAAAGGTAAGAACAAGAAAAAGATTAAATTTCAACAATAACCTCGAAAAAAAATGCTCAAATGAACACTCATGATTCTTTGGAAAACCAGTCAGATCATAAATTAATTCCAGGAATCCGGGAATTGATGAAATTCACAGTCTCTAAAGTCTATGCAGAAAAAGGTAAAGTAATATAAAATTCCACTCCTACTATTCAAAGATGAATAAGTTCAGTTTCTGTGTTCTTTAAAAACAGGAATGTTCAAAGGATACAGTTAATGGGCAGATCGCGAGTCCAACTCCACCGTTACACACACCGAAGAGTGTTGAGACAGTTCACAGTCCAGGAAGGGTTCACATTTCTATCAGTTTACATCCACACCAGACCTGTCACAGTGTCTGGGTTGTGTTCCCTGGGTTTCCACTAGGTGACCTCCTTTTCCACGGTGTCTGTCACCTTATCACTTCCTGTTCCCTTATTTGGTCACCTTCCTCCTTGTTTTAGTTAATTGATTGTTCCCCACCTGTCTCCATTTCCTTCATCATCCTTCTGTGTATTTATACCCGGTCTGTCTGAGTCTGTGTCACGGAGTCCTTGTCTTATGTGTGACACTATCCGTAGTCTGCTCTTGCCATGTGTTCTTGTTTTGTTTTCATGTTTATTGGATATTCTGGTTTTGACCCTGCCTGGACTGTTTACCCTTTTGGATTGCCCCTCAATAAACCTCTTACCTGCACTTGGATCTCTCTCTGTGTTTCCTGTATCACCAAACGTGACAAGACCACATTCAGCAGCAATGAAAAAAAAGGAAAAAATAAAGTAGAGAGCGAAAAAAATGCAGACCTTGGAGACACAACTATTAGCACTTTACAGTGTATGTATTAATTCAGTTTAACACAATTTTAAATAAACACAAATTAATATCCATTCATATGCCTCTGTGTGCTGAATTTCTTTTTTTCCTTTGTTACAATAAATGTATCCCACTTAAATTCTATGCAATTTGTATAACTACCTTGTTTAACATACAAAGCATGTTAATGTTGGCATTTCACAATAATTACCATTATTTATGTCTCTTTTTTACTCTTTATGTCTGCTTTCATCATTTATAATACACCAAATAAATGGTTGATTTATTAAACACATTTTTAACAAGACTTTGAACCATATTGCAATGAAAATAAATGAAAATCACATCAACTAAGGAAACTCAATTCAATTATACATATGAAGAACCAGGAAACTCTCTTTCTGTTCCTGAGAGGGAGGCTATGGAGAAATATATTTCTGATTCTCTAGCATCCAAGTTCATTCATCCTTCCTCATCTCCAGCAGGGGCAGAGTTATTTTTGTGGGGAAGAAGGATGGATCTCTGCGACCGTGTATTGATTACCGGGGGTTGAACAACATCATGATACAGAATATTTATCCTTTGCCATTGATGTCTTCAGCCTTCGAGGGATTACAGGGAGCATCCATTTTCACAAAATTGGATTTATGTAACCCTTATCATTTGGTTCGCATAAGGAAGGGTGATAAATGGAAGATGCGTTTAATACCCCAAGGGGGCACTTTGAATTCTTGGTCATGCCGTTCGGGCTCTCCAACTCCCCAGCAGTCTTCCAAGCACTGGTCGATGATTTCCCCTGATCTATCTTGTCAGTTCATGGTGGAGGTCGATGCATCAGAGGTGGGGGAAGGAGCAGTACATATCCCAACGTTCTCCTGCAGACGACAAGATGCATCCTTGCGTTTTTTTTTTCTCATCGTTTATCACCTGCTGAATGTAACTATTACATCGGTAACAGAGAGTTGTTGGCAGTCAAGTTAGCACTGGAGGATCCGTATCTAACAAATTGGCTCCTAAATTTATTGGCCCGTTCATTGTTACCAAGATCATTAGTCCGGTGGCAGTCTGCTTCAAACTTCCTCCTGCGTACAGGAGAATTCATCCTGCCTTCCATGTGTCTAAAATAAAACCTGTGTTTCATGCACTCATTAACCCGTCGGTCCAGGTTCCTCCCCCGCCGCGTCTCGTAGATGGAGAACCAACATATTCAGTTAACCGTATTCTGGATTCGAGAAGGAGGGGATGCGGATTCCAACATTTGGGTGGCTGGGAGGGTTCCTTGGGGACTGTCACGCTTCATGAATTCGCTGTCTCTCTCTGTGTGTCTGTGGGCGTGGTCTTTGACCACTGCTGATCAGCACCAGCTGCTACCAATTGTTTGTGCCTTTTTAAGTGCAGTAACTGGTGTCTCATGTTGTCAGATCGTTGTGGTTCTCCAGTGTGTTCCCTTTCTGTTCCCCATGCTGTTCGTGGATCGTGGATTCCCTCTCTGTTCTTCTTGATGTCTTCCTGCACTCAGCACTGGGATTACGAGCACCGTCTCCGTCTGGGATACAGCACTGGATCACCGAGGATCATCACTGGTTGTCCACTGAAGTCCCTGCGTCACCCACCATCGGAGTTTGTGATCATTTCAAACTAACATCTGTGTTGTTTTCCCTCCTGGCCACTGGTATTTACCCTATTAACCCTCTGGAGTCGATTAACTCGTATACGTGTTATGAGTCATTTTCTCCTGATAACCCCGAAAAAAGAACTTAAATTACACTTTCAGTTTTAATCGTACAGATAAGAGCAATACATCAATCGAATATGTAAAGGGTCTACTTTTTTTGTATACAGACATAATAACAACAAAACTTTGTGCACTTATAAAATAAAGATTACAAACAAGGTGTGCTGTCTGCAGCCTTTGTATTGTTCCTAATAAACTGTTTAACTGCACTCGCAAGTGAATATTAAATTATGTTAAGGGGTAATTAAATATATTCTAAATAAACTACAAACATAAAATTATATACATTTATTTTTTGTCCTCACATTCTTTCTTGTAACTCCTCCCTCTCAGTGGCACAGCTGACTGAGAGGCTCATTATGCAGCTCATTATGCAGCTCATTATGTAGGGCTTTGTCTTCTCAGGTGTAAATCACAATGATATTCATGATAGTTGTCGCCTACTCGCATATGACTTTTACCAACAAAAAGTGTCTTTGAAAATTTAAATCAATATATTGTTTTCTGTAAGTGAGTGAAAACAAGATGATTTTCAAATAATTTAGAAAGAAAAATTCTAGGCTACAAGCTCCAGTTCTCAAAAGTCCCAGGAACCAATGTTATGTGTTTTTTGCCTTATTCAAGTGATTTAACATTTTTAGTTTTTCAGTACCACGCATAACATTTTATTTTTTCTCAAAAATACAATCATGTACATACATGCATTTCACATATTATTATAGCACAGTTTGTGTTGATTACATTGATATTAGACTTTACCCATTTAGATATTTATAAGAAACTGAAAAAAGCACAAATGTCAGGGCATGACAAAACTTCTCCATCCCCAAAAATACCCTTATTAACCAGAGGGTCAATAAAGCACTCTTGCTTTTGCATCCCACTCCTGTCTCCGTAAAAAAAAAAAAACGTCATAAACCCCTTTGCGTGCAAGGATCTGCGACGGCCCCAGATTATTACTTTTTCACTTTCACAGCATGTTAAACATCGCTCTTTTACTTGATCTGGACAAACTGCATCAATTAAAAGTTTAAAGACTCTAGCTTTGATATTTGACCATATTTGATAAAACATTGTTGCAGTGACAGTTTTATAGTAATTTATGTCAGGAGTGCAAAATGATAAATCCGTATTAAGCCACATTTTAAATATAAATTCACCATTCATTCATATCCAGTTACGTCAGCAGCAGTTTGTGTTCACATAGACTCGGATGTAACCCTGAGCCAGCGCTTCCTTGATGTAATCCTCCATGGCCTTCTCCTCCGGAATGGAAAGGGGATATATCCTTCCTTTAGGCACTGGTTCACCCGGAAGCAGATCGATGGCGCAGTCCCATGGCCGGTGTGGAGGCAGCTTGGAGGCATGTTTGGGGCAGAATACATCGCTGAAGGGGGCGTAACAGGTCGGAATGGATATGGATTGCTTTTCTACTGGGCTCTCGATGGAGGTGGTACATACAGGTAGAGGTTCCGGGGGGAGTTCGGCTGGAACAGGGAAACCAGTGATACAGCCCTGGAAACAGGAGTCGCCCCACTTCAGGACCTCGCCTGTCTTCCATGAGATGACTGGATTATGCTGCTCCAACCACGGTTGCCCTAGGATGACGTCAGCGGTTCTGGATTCCTCCAGAACCAGCAGGTTGATCTTCATCATGATGAAGTAGTCCGGTTTAGAGGGTCATGGGGCCCACACTATGATGAATACATCTTCGACTCAAAGATTTTCCAATTATTGTGTGGACCTGGTAGGCTGACGACGTTGCCGTGGTAGTGAGCCTGAGCTGACGGCAGAGGGCGCCAGAGATGAAGTTGTTGGCTGACCCAGAATCGAGGAGGGCGGAAACTGGAAGAGAGATGTCAGCGGCACAAAGTGACACTATAGTGGTGAGTGGTTTCATTTGATACTTCGAAGGGAGAATGGCACTCAACATGGGATGAGGAGGATGGACGGGGCATATGGAGATGATATGCCCCGGAGATGCACAGTAGAGACACAGATTCTGGGCCAGCCGTCTTTGCTGTTAAGCAGCAGTGAGTCAATAGGAATCGACGAGCATGGGCTCGCTTGTTGGTTCTGGGGAGCTGACGGTCTCTGGTTGGCGAGTTGGAATATGTCTGGCCCTGGTGCTCTTCGAGGCACGACTGCATACGGGTGGCGAAGCGGATGGAGAGTTGAATGAAGCGTTCTAGCCTGATGGTATCCTCATATGCAGCGAGATGCAACCGCACTCGGGTTCCAATCCCTGACGGTAGGTGGTCAGCAAGGCCTGCTCATTTCATTCGCTGGTGGCCGCAAGACTCTTGAACCTAAGAGCATATTCATTGACAGACATTTTTCCTTCTTAGCATAGCTTCTCACTAATAGAAGAGTCCCAAGCAGGTTTGCCGAAAACTTCTCGGAAATGGTCAATGAAGCTAGAATAAGACTGGATAACTGGGTTATTCTGTGTCCAAATAGAATCGGCTCACTGAAGTGCTTTACCTTGTAATTGAGATATCGGGAAGGCAACTTTAGATCTTTCAGTGGGGTACAAGTGCAGTTGCATCTCCAGGACCAGCGAGCATTCGAGCAGGAATCCGCTGCAATCCTCCGCCGAACCAGAGTAGGGCATCGGCTTGGCCACGGGAGTGGCGTGCACGGCAGTTGAGGAAGTGGTGGTATTGTCTGTGGAAGTGCAGTCTCGCAGGTGATGGGGATGCCAGAAGAGTGCTTAATGTTTGACGCAAAGCATCAACCAGGTCCTGGAAGAGGTCCGTGAGGCTCATGCTTGTGCCGATCGGTCTTGGTCCGGTATTCTGTTACGGAATTCCAGGACAAGAGGCTGAAAGTAACAGAAACACAGTTTATTGAGGCACAAGCAGAGCAGTGGTAGTAGTGCATCCCTATCTGTCCACAACAATAAACTCATTAGTAAAGCTGCTACATATAACACAAATGAAATAAACTGTGATCACATTGTAACAAGCAATGTAACAAACTATTGTAATATATACATATTTGTGGTATATAAAGCATAGATAAAGATGAATTACACCATGTCTTACTGCCACCACCACCACTCTTTTCTCAAAGAAATTATGTTTATGTCAGGTCAAGTCAAGTCAAGTCAAGTCAAGTCAAGTCACCTTTATTTATATAGAGCTTTTAACAATTCAGATTGTGACAAAGCAACTGAACAGCATTAAATAGGAAAATAGTGTGTCAATAATCCAAAAAGGCAGTTCATCATTGAATTCAGTGTTGTCATCATCTAGCTCAGTTCAGTTTAAATAGTGTGATGAGTGTGGCGGGGCCAAGAGACGTGGGAACAGATCGAGGCCAGTGGAGTGAAAGTGATAATGAGCGACACCTGCACCACTCACCGGTCTCGAGTCCCACAGAGGAGCTCTGGAATTATAAAAGGAGGAGCGACGGCAGTCCAACAAAACAGATGATTGCAAAACAGCAATTCTCCTCTGGCCAGGCGAAACCCGCAGTTTAATTCCAGGCTGCAGCAAAATCAGACTGTGCATAAGAATCATCTGTTTTCTTTCGTCTTGTCCCAGTGGCCATCTAGGAGTCAAGGTCTTTGGATCTGTCTCATGGGCTTATCTAGTTGTCCTGGTCTCCTCTGACATTCAGGGCTGTAGAGGTCCTTTCTAGGTGCTGATCCACCATCTGGTCCAGACACGTATTGGATCCATGTGACTGCAGTGATCCTCTGATCTGGATACAGACTGGATCTGGTGGCTGCGGTGACCTCGGAATAAGAGAGAAATATTAGCGTAGATGCCATTCTTCTAATGATGTACCAAGTACATTGCATGTTATGGGAAGTGTCCCGGTTCTTACTTTCCTTAATTAATGCAGCCTAAAAGTGTGTTATGTGTAAGCCAGGTTAAAGGTGCTGTAGGGAACTTTTGTAAAAAAATATTTTTTACATATTTATTAAACCTGTCATTATGTCCTGACAGTAGAATATGAGACAGATAATCTGTGAAAAAAATCAAGCTCCTCTGGCTCCTCCCAGTGCTCCTATTGCCATTTGCAGAAACTCCATCGCTCCCGGTAAAAAATAACCAATCAGAGCTGCGGTCCGTAAATTTGTGTTCAAAATGTAGAAAAATTTATATAATAAGCAGGTACACCATGAATCCATTTTCCAAACCGTGTTTTTAGCTTGTCCTGAATCACTAGGGTGCACCTATAATAAGTGTTTATATTCGGACTATTTTAGATTGCTTCGGGGGTGCTAAAAAGGAAAAGCATCTGCCACCTGCATTTGATTTTGATATTCTAGGTATTATCCAATTGTTGATAATAGAGTTTTTAGAATGCTGCAGATGTGGAGGACTATAGTGCAGTAAGAGATTGTTCAAATACTGAGGTGCTAAACCATTCAGGGCTTTATAAGTAATAAGCAATATTTTAAAATGTATACGATGTTTGATAGGGAGCCAGTGCAGCGATGACAGGACCGGGCTAATATGGTCATACTTCCTGGTTCTAGTAAGAACTCTTGCTGCTGCATTTTGGACTAGCTGGAGTTTAAGCATACAGAACTACCACCAAGTGATTACATTACAATAATCTAACCTTGAGGTCATGAAAGTATGAATTAACGTTTCTGCATTTGACATTGTGAGCATAGGTCATCATTTAGATATACTTTTTACATGGAAAAATGCAGTTTTACAAATGCTAGAAACATGGCTTTTAAAGAAAAGATTGTGATCAAATATCACACCCGTGTTCCTAACTGATGACGAAGAACTGACAGAACAGACATAAAGACTTAGACAGTTTTTAGGTCCTATAATTAACACCTCTGTTTTTTTTTTTTTTCAGAATTATTATGCATCGGCTATGCAGTATATTATTATTTTTTTAAACTGGTATATTTCTCCAGGCCATGAATAAATATAGAGCTGAGTATCATCAGCATAATAGTGAAAGCTAACAATGTGCTTCCTGATGATATATCCCAAGGGTCACATGTAAAGCGTGAAAAGTACTGAGCCTTGAGGTACTCCATACTACACTTGTGATTGATATGATACCTTTTCAAGTATGGTGACCCATACTCAGAATGAATGCTCTGCACACACACACATGGAGCAGTGGGCAGCCATTTATGTTGCGGCGTCCGGGGAGCAGTTGGGGGTTCGGTGCCTTGCTCAATTCATGCTATTGCAGGCCCGAGACTCAACCTCAACCTAGTGCTGTGTTCATACCAAACGCGAATAGAGCATCAAATTCGTTTCTACCGCGTCTAGTTTGCCGCTTGACAATTTTGAGATCATTCGCTTCATTCGCGCATGAAATTAACTTCACAACGGATGCGAATTCGCGTCATGGGGGGCTTCTGCCAGCTGAGTTCACGCAGCATTTTCAACCCCCATTTTTATCCAGATAATTGTCAAAATATTACTGTTATCGTGTCATGACATGTAGTTTTAAAAGTATTTCAAGCGGGAATGTAGTTGTTTTAAACTCAAATATGCGGTTTATTTCTAATGACAGCGTCTATTTAAAAAGTGTGTATCGTCGGTCTCGGAGATGAGCTCCATGTGCTCAGCGGGAGCTCCGTCATCATGTATCCGCCGAGAGCAGCCTCACCTCGGCTAGATCTTCTGACATTTGCCTCTGGCTCTGATGTCACTTTAGTGTTTCAAGATAAAATATAATTTGTTTGGGGTAAAACAAAACGTTTCTTATCTTTGGCCTTTATTCAATGTATCTATTAATATGTTTATATATATATATATAGGTCCTTTTTATTCCTGTCTCTATAGAAATATGAACTTTTGTCATATAGCTCCGGTTGACTGCTCACTGACAACACCAGTAGTTCCTCCCATAGACAGTAAAAGAAATGGACACAGCGACCCCATTGGAACTCAATTGAGACAAGTGAAGCCCATTTTTAGTGTTTTTTAGCACTTCCGTTTCTGACGCGCAGACTCAAACTAAGCTTGATGACGTCAGCAACCTGTCTGGCAGATGTAAATCTTCTAGAAGCTGTGCGTGCAAACTGCCATGGTTAATCTTGCAGAGACGGCGAGCTTGAGCGGGGAGTTCTTTGGCATGCATGAGCAGGAGTAAGTATTCTGATTAAGTATTTTGTATAGTATTTTAAAATGTAACGCCAGTACGCCATGTTAAGTTAATTGCCTGAGATCTTCTCCTCCTGTCTGTATGGTAATGCGACAGAGAGTCGAGTGGTTATGACGCAATCGTTAGCCTATTTTTTACAAAAACTGTTTCCACGGGGCCATAATGTAAACTAGAAAGTAATGGAGCCCTTTATGCATTGTCATGTATCTTTAGAAATAAATAATGGACAAACAGAGTTTTTAAACACCTCAGATGTTAAGTTATTCGCTGTCAAAGTGACGCCAAAATGAATGGGAGTCAATGGGAATGCTAACGCAAGTGAAGTTCTGCATCAAGATGGCGGAACGCGACCGACTTCAACTTCCGGTCGACTTCCTTGCCGCCTGGTTCCTCCATGTTGAATGAGTGACTCCCTAGCAGGCTCCTGATTGGTTAACGCGTCGCGAA
The DNA here is from genome assembly GCF_003368295.1 of Carassius auratus. Classification (NCBI taxonomy): domain Eukaryota; kingdom Metazoa; phylum Chordata; class Actinopteri; order Cypriniformes; family Cyprinidae; genus Carassius; species Carassius auratus. The sequence goes on from NC_039251.1 coordinate 35,297,920, forward strand.
TTGACGCCAAAGTTTTTTGCAATTTTTCAGTTCGGACGGCAGACGCGAATTTGCGTCAAACGCTAAATGCACAAAAAGCACTATTCGCTTTTAACGCGCGTTTCGCGTGAAACGCTCTATTCGCGCGTCAATTCGCATCATTCGCGCGAACTAGATGCCCGAATGAGGCGAATTCCTGTCTTCCGCGCCGCGCTTAAAGCCCCATTCGCGTCGCGAGACCTCCAGATGTGCGTAAACGCGCCTTTGCATTGACTTAACATTGAAATCATTCACGCCAGATGCTCTATTCACGTTTGGTGTGAACACAGCATTAGGGTTACGAGTAAAACCACTAGGCCACGACTTCCTAAAGTACAATTTGAAAAATGTTAATGCACTTCCATTAATGTCAACAAAGTTGTCTAGTCTAGTCTAGTCTATTCAAATCCTAATTAATGTTGTTCAGTTGCTTTAACACAATCTGTTTTGTTTAAAGCGCCATATAATTAAAGGTGACTTGACTTGACTAGATTTGACTTACCACTGTTGTTTGATGAACTCGTAAAAGTAAATTTCCTTTCACCAATAAGAAACCTTTTGATACGCCCATTGCTTCGGGTTTCAGCTACCCCTGTTTTAGTAGATTTGGCAATGACTGATTTCTCACCTTTTTTTTTCTTTTTTTTTTACAATGACAGATATTGGCATGTCAGAAAAGACACGTGTTTGATCTGCATTGCATATCTGTCCAGATGCATATCAATTTCACAACATCATTCTCCTGCACCAGCCAGCACCCGCTCTGGCTATTGGCAGGCCCTCATTTCTATTTTTTGGTTATTTACTGACACACTTGTCTGTCAGTTCCTTCAAAGTGGCTGCTTTTAAAACCGTGGTAAAACTGTCTTTGTGGGCTTTCTTGGCTGATTGAGAGTTTTCTGATGACTTTGCCACGTTAATAATCAATCCCCTGGCATTTTAAATATTTTTTTATTTTAATTTAAGGGCTGCATGCTTCAGTCCTGAGGGAAACACTCATTTTACATATATTTTGTCACCACCTGTTTTTATGGGTGCATTGTTGACATATAAAAGTTTAGAGTCTGAATGTAATATGACACTTTTTTTTTTGATGGCTTTCCAAGAAAAAAAAAACAATTTCTTATATTTAGAGCAATGTGGTAGTAATTATAATTATAAATATAGCTGCAAGCAGCGATGGCGGGCTCAAGCCACCAATGCCATCGCCACCCCGGTGGCATCAGGTAAACTGTGTCCAGCGGGCACATGCATTCACAATATCCCTCTGGCAGTGAGGTTTTAAAGGATATGGCGGTTAAAGGGTTAATCCAAATCATCTAGACTTTAAAATCACATTCACAGAACAATATATATATTTATATATATATATATATATATATATATATATATATATATATATATATATATATATATATATATATATATATATATAGTAACACTTTACAATAAGATTTCATTTATAAACATTATGTTAACAAGAACAATATTTATATAGCATTCATTCATGTCAGTTAATATTCCAAACTTAAACATTAAAACATTGTTTTATTGTGATTTTTTTTCCAAGCACATTTTACCAATTCCAAACCATATCAATCTTAATAACTACCATTATTTTTTATTTAATCATTTATGAGTGCTATACAATATTCCAGGAAAGCTGGAAGAGAAAAACTCCTTATATTCATGTGCAGAATTATTAGGCATGTTTTCTTTTACAGATGAAATGCGCTAAAAAAGAGTTTTAACTCAAACTGTTTTAACTCAAAGTCGAAAATTATGAAATACCCATGAGAAGTATCAAACACAAATGCAATACAGAAATAGATAAGTTAAGACGTGACCATTGTACAAAAATGCTCACTGGGTCATGAGGTCAGAAAAGAAGAAGAAAAAAAAAACAGGTCAAGAAGAACTGACCGAAATAATTGCAAAATAATTAGGAATTAATGTGAAGATTAATTTTTAGTCAATTCTGCAAGACAGACTTTCAGGAAAGGAGGTGGAATAAAAATGAGCTCCTAAATCTTAATCCCGGATTCTGGAAGATATATTCCTCATACCATCGGACAAGAGGAGGTGGTGCTGGTCCTTAACAAGTCACTCTAATCTGTTCATAAAGCCTATATATAAAGTCTTAATATATAGTATTTCACAATACTTCATGGTATTCTAATTAAATAATTTTTTGGAATCTTTGATTTTTCAGAACCTGACACATTGTAATTCTGAGACTCCAGGAAAGTGGCAGTTCTGTAAAATGTTGGCACTGGAGACTAAATGCTCCCTGATAGTTTCACACCTAATTAACTTAACACACACACAAACACACATTACCCACAGTGACAGAGGGACAGAGTGACATCAGATGTATTATAGTTTTTTAATTTTCTATCATCCATATAGTGTTGTATAGTCATGAAACCATGCATATTTCCTCAGAATGACTTGTCTTCTATGTGTACAATTTTTTTAAGCGTTTAGAAGCTGCACTTAAAAAAATAAAAGACATTTACTGGTTACTTTTTTACTGTTATTTCAAAAAGACAAAACCATTCAAGCTATTCAAAATTCATCCGCACCTGTTCTGTAAGATTAATTCTTTAAACAGTGGTAAAAGAGGATGTGGTGCTGATCCTTCAAGAGTCACTCCAAACTTATCTGTCCATAAAGCCTATAAAGAATTATTCTTAATATACAGTTCACAATACTTCAGCTTGTTATTCTAATTAAGTGAGGGTCACTTTATCAGTAAAATACATAAAATTCATATTATTTTTCTTTGAAAGATTTCTATAAATGATTTAAATCATACTTGTTTCTACAATAATTATTTAAAAGTAATCCTATAGCTCCATCTGGTGGCCATTATTGGTACTAAGAATTGCAAGCTTGATTTATATGTTATGATAGTTTTAATTTTATGCTGGCTCTTGAAAATGATAAAGCTATGAAACTTACTGTGCTTCCTTCAAATGATGACTTCTACGTATATAAAAAATTAAACCCAATTAAACCCATTCGTAATTTAACATCTTCAGTATATTGGCTTCATGTTAAAAAAGTTTGGTGTGAACTACTTGTGTCTTCTTGGAGGAGAATGAATTCATTTACAGGCTGAGTTTATCATAAATCCACAATAACATTTCGGAGTTCTGTATCAATCTGTGTTGTTGTTTGTTTATTTTCATTTTTTTTTTTTTCATAGGAAGATAACTGACCCTTTACTCTCCTTTTTAATAAATGTGCTTATAAACCAAGAACAAGCTATTTATAGCTGTATTTATAAACTGCTTACTACTGACTATTAATATTGGGACAAGGCTTTATGAAGCATGAACTGACTATTTACAAATGAGTGAAGTTATTATAAAGTGTTATCAATGCATTTGCTAATGTTAACAAATTAAATATTATTTTACAGTGTTATCAAATCCCTTAAATGATTTGTAAGTGTTTTGTAATGATTTTATTGGCCTACAAGCATTTGTGAAAGTTCTGCTTGCATTACAGCTTAGTCTTGATCTGTGAGCTGAACAGATTTACTGTTACATCCATGAGATTATGTAAATTCAAATAAATATCATGTCACAGGATGTCAGTATCAAATTAGTTTGAAATTATTATTTGCAGCACAAATAAGGTTTTTTAGGCGTTTAGATGCAGAAACGGAAAAATCAAATGTAAAATGAAATGTAATTGATTTAATTAAATATAGATTAAGTCTTGTTAGAGCAAAATAATAAATAAATACGTACACACATTAAAAAAGCAGCCAAGATGAATGAGTTTAATTTTTTATATAGATTAAAATTGAAGACAGAAGCAGCTGGTATATGCGGTCACTTAATATTAAAATCCAGTAGATCCACTTCAGATTTATTTCTCAACAGTTTATGTTCACGTGGCTGTTTTCGTTTATATTAGCCAAGCTATTATGTATTTTGAAATAATCTTGTCCGTGATGTGTTCGTTCGTACGACGAAAGGCAGAATCCTGCAGCTCGAGAGATATATGTTATTCTGCCAGTCTTGCACACATAAACGGGTCACAACCACCTGCATTTAGCTCGTGTTGTGTTATAATGGATGTATTGTGTGCATTTATGGCAATAATTTATTTTAAAAAGCTCTTAAACAAGAATAAATTCGTTAGTTTTGAACTTGTGACACTGTGCGCGCTGATCGGAGGCAGTGATTTCATATAGGCAGCCGCAAATATTTCATTTTCACACAAACAGTTCAAAAAACATCTTAATTTAGCTCTTGGTGTGCTCTAATTGGTGAATTGTGTGATATCGCTGCAATACTTTATTTTTAATAGCTATAAAACAAGAATAAACTCGATTTTTCTGAGCTCGCCATTCCACACGCTGGTGCTCAGAGCGGTGATTCATCTCTCGTGTTTCTCACATATCACTGACCACACATCAATTATTAATGAGCCCTGACCTGATAATAATCATATATGTTGGTTTAGCTTGTCAGTGTGAATTAAATCCAAGTATTTATTTGTATTTTAACCGATTTAAAAGTGAAACCAAAAGACAGTCTCCTCCCTTTTTTAGCTGCACCTGTAGGGGCGCTATTTCTCTCAGACAATGGAAGTCTAAGCACACACACTCAAACAGAGGGACAGAGTGATATGAGATGTCTGACAGTTTTTTAATTTTCTGTTATCCATACAGTGTTGTAAAGTCATGAAACTATGCATATTTACTCAGAATAACTTTTTTTCTGTATGAAAAAAGGTTTTGAAGTGTTTGGAATTATAAAAATGCAGGAAAATTAATAATTCCATCTTTACTGTCATTTAAAAAAATCACCACGACAAAACCATCCAAGCTATCCAAAACCCATTCACAATTTAAGTTCCTCAATGTTTTTTCAACATGTAGACAAAGTTTGGTGTGTATAGTGTTACTCTCCTCTGAGCAGTATGCATTAATTCACAGCTAAATGTAAAAAACAATCCACATTCAAATCAAAATAGCCAACTTCCTGTTGGTCGTAGCTGATGACTGTGAATTAGAAAGTTGTCCATCTTGATAAGAACAATTTTTGTACTGAGTTTGGTGTCTGTAGCTAAAACTAACCCCCCCACTTTTGACAAAAGGTGGCGCTATAGAGTGCCTCTTCCACGCCCTCTTATGAAATTGTGCCAGTGTCTAGCTGTCACTAATACTGATATGTGTTCTGAGTTTGATGAAATTCTAAGCATGTTATATGCCTCAAAATCACCTGAGAAGTATTCCAGTTTGACATGTTGCCACGGCAACAATATTTTTAGATATCAATATCCCCCTTGCAGATTTATATTGGCTGTGTTTTAACATTATTCTGATGAAGTTTGAAGCAAATCGAGTAAAAATAAGATGCTGAATTCAAAGCATTTTGAAAATGACACACTTCCTGCTGCCAGTTGGTGGCGCTATAACTTTGACTCCTAATAGTCACATATATGCGATTGACATCATACAATGAATAATCTGATGAAGTTTGATTAAAATTAGGAAATGTATGTGGATAGTATTAGACACTTCCTGTTTCTCATTTCTCGCCATAATTTCAAAGCCTCGCCACGAGCAAACCGTTCGAGATATCAAAAATCCCCTGGCAATTTTTCATCCCCAATGTCTTGAGATCATGTTGTCCGAGTTTGGCGGCAATCGAGTAAAAAACCTATGACAAGTATTTCAAATTCCAGAGCATGCGCTTTTTACATAACTCTAAATAGCTGACTTCCTGTTGGGCGGAGCCTATGATATTCAATACGAAAGTTGTTCGGCACGATGAGATCTATATGTGTACTGAGTTTCATATGAATATTGGCAAGTATGTGTGAGCTATACATCAACATTTCTGACTGTGATCCAGGGGGCGCTGTAGAGCCCCTGTGCCGCACCCGGGTCCCAGCTTTTGCAGGCTCCTAAAGGCCACAGATTCCAAAGTGTGCGCAAATTTTCAAGAGTTTTTGAGTATATTAAGGACCCCAAAAGCCCCCACAACTTTGACGAAAAATATGAATACTAAACTGTAAATAGCCAACTTCCTGTTGGGCGGAGCCTATGACATGCAGTACGAAAGTTGTTTGGTTTGATGAGATCTACATGTGTACCGAGTTTCGTGTGTCTACGTGCAAGTATGTATGATATATGGCCCTCAGTATTCCAGGGGGCGCTGTAGAGCCCCTGTGCCACGCCCGTGTATCAGTCTCTGCCCGGCCCTAATGGCCGCAGGTTCCAATGTGTGTGCCAATTTTCAAGACTTTTTAAGCATGTTAAGGACCCCAAAAGCCCCCGAAACCTTGGAAAAAAATTAGAAGAATAAATAATAAATATAGCTGCAAGCAGCGATGGCGGGCTCAAGCCACCAATGCCATCGCCACCCCGGTGGCATCAGGTAAACTGTGCCCAGCGGGCACATGCATTCACAATATCCCTCTGGCAGTGAGGTTTTAAAGAATATGGCAGTTAAAGGGTTAATTCGAATCATCTAGACTTTAAAATCACATTCACAGAACAATATATATATATATATATATATATATATATATATATATATATATATATATATATATATATATATATATATATATAAAACTTTAGTAACACTTTACAATAAGATTCCATTTATAAACATTGTGTTAACATGAACTATATTTATATATCATTCATTCATGTCAGTTAATATTCCAAACTTAAACATTAAAACATTGTTTTATTGTGATTTTTTTCCAAGCACATTTTACCAATTCCAAACCATATCAATCTTAATAACTACCATTACTTTTTATTTAATCATTTATGAGTGCTATACAATACTCCAGGAAAGCTGGAAGAGAAAAACAGGTCAAGAAGAACTGACAAAAGAATTGCAAAAGAATTAGGAATTAATGTGAAGATTAATTTTTAGTCAATTCTGCAAGACAGACTTTCAGGAAAGAAGGTGGAATAAAAATGAGCTCCTAAATCTTAATCCCGGATTCTGGAAGATATATTCCTCAAACCATCGGACAAGAGGAGGTGGTGCTGGTCCTTCACGAGTCACTCTAATCTGTTCATTAAGCCTATATATAAAGTCTTAATATATAGTATTTCACAATACTTCATGGTATTCTAATTAAATAATTTTTTGGGAATCTTAGATCTCTCAGAACCTGACACATTGTAATTCTGAGACTCCAGGAAAGTGGCAGTTCTGTAAAATGTTGGTGCTGGAGACTAAATGTTTCCTGATAGTTTCACACCTAATTCACTTAACACACACACACACACACACACACACACACATTAACCACAGTGACTGAGGGACAGAGTGACATCAGATGTATGATAGTTTTTTAATTTTCTATCATCCATATAATGTTGTATAGTCATGCAACTATGCATATTTCCTCAGAATGACTGGTCTTCTATGTGTAAATTTTTTTGAAGTGTTTAGAAGCTGCACTTTAAAAAAATAAAAGACATTTACTGGTTCCTTTTTTACTGTTATTTCAAAAAATCACCACGACAAAACCATTCAAGCTATCCAAAATTCATTCGCACCTGTTCTGTAAGATAAATTCTTTAAACAGTGGTAAAAGAGGATGTGGTGCTGAACCTTCAAGAGTCACTCAAAACGTATCTGTCCATAAAGCTTATAAAGAATTATTCTTAATATACAGTTCACAATACTTCAGCTTGTTATTCTAATTAAGTGAGGGTCATTTTATCAGTAAAATACATAAAATACATATTATTTTTCTTTGAAAGATTTCTATAAATGATTTAAATCATACTTGTTTTACAATAATTATTTAAAAGTATTCCTATAGCTCCATCTGGTGGCCATTATTGGTAGTAAGAATTGCAAGCTTGATTTATAAGTTATGATAGTTTTAATTTTATGCTGGCTCTTGAAAATGATAAAGCTATGAAGCTTACTGTGCTTCCTTCAAATGATGACTTCTACGTATATAAAAAATTATGAAGAGTTGGAATGAAAAATTTTAAAGATATAGTAAAATAACGATTGTATTTTTTTTTTTGTTACTTTAATAAATCGCTATGGCCACACCATTTAAGGTATCCTAAACCCATTCGCAATTTAACATCTTCAGTATATTAGCTTCATGTTAAAAAAGTTTGGTGTGAACTACTTGTGTCTTCTTGGAGGAGTATGAATTCATTTACAGGCTGATTTTATCATAAATCCACAATACAATTTCTGAGTTCTGTATCAATCTGTGTTGTTGTTTGTTTATTTTTATTTTTTTATTTTTCATAGGAAGATAACTGACCCTTTACTCTCCTTTTTAATAAATGTGCTTATAAACCAAGAACAAACTTTTTATAGCTGTATTTATAAACTGCTTACTACTGACTATTAATATTGGGACAAGGCTTTATAAAGCATGAACTGAATATTTACTTTTTGAGTTTGAAATTATTATTTGCAGCACAAATAAGGTTTTTAGGATTTTTAAAAATCCCTAAAACTGTCAGAAAAGGATAAGGCCTTTAAGATTTCTATGTGAGTGGCTAAATGTATTTGTTTTTATAACTATAATGCATAAACTATGAAATTATACAAAATGTATAAAAATGTACAACAGTTATTGTTTTCCAATGTTTTTTATTTATTTAATTAATTTTTTTAATTTTATTTTATTTACATTTAAAAAAATTGGCCTACTGCAATCATTCTAAACAGCTTGAATAAAACCTGTTAATATTTATTATAGACCACTGTAACTGTGTATAATCTAACAAACAAGTTTATTATGAAAATAAAAGTGTACACCAGATAAATTGGACGATAAAGAAATTGCTAACAATAGTATAATAGAGCATGTTTTAGGTTTTTAGGCGTTTAGATGCAGAAATGGACAAATCAAATGTAAAATAAAATGTAATTGATTTAATTAAATATAGATTAATTGTTGTTAGAGCAAAATAATAAATAAATAAATAAATACGTTCACACATTAAAAAAAGCAGCCAAGATGAATGAATTTAATTTTTTATATAGATTAAAATTGAAGACAGAAGCAGCTGGTATATGCGGTCACTTAATATTAAAATCCAGTAGATCCACTTCAGATTTATTTCTCAACAGTTTATGTTCACGTGGCTGTTTTCGTTTATATTCGCCAAGCTATTATGTGTTTTGAAATAATCTTGTCCGTGATGTGTTCGTTCGTACGACGAAAGCCAGAATCCTGCAGCTCAAGAGATATATGTTATTCTGCCAGTCACGCTTTCAAATAGTCTTTCACACTTAAACGGGTCACAAACACCTGCATTTAGCTCTTGTTGTGTTACAATGGGTTTATTGTGTGCATTTGTGGTAATATTTTATTTAAAAAAGCTCTTAAACAAGAATAAATTCGTTTGTTTTGAGCTCGACACTGTACGCGCTGATCGGAGGCAGTGATTTCAGATAGGCAGCCACAAATATTTCATTTTCACACAAACAGTTCAAAAACATCTGAATTTAGCTCTTGGTGTGTTCTAATTGGTTGATTGTGTGATATCGCTGTAATAATTTATTTTTAAAAGCTTTAAAACAGGAATAAATTCGTTTTTTCTGAGCTCTTTACTCCAGACGCTCGTGATCACAGCGGTGATTCATCTCTCCTATTTCTCACGTATCTCTGGCCAGAAATAATTTATCCATGAGTCCTGAACCGGTAATAATCAGATATGTTGGTTTAGCTTGTCAGTGTGAATTAAATCTAAGTATTTATTTGTATTTTTAACCGATTTAAAAGTGAAAGTAAAAGTCCGGGAATTGAACCTGTAGGGGCGCAATTTCTCTCAGACAATGGAAGTCTGAAGCACATACTCAAACAGAGGGACAGAGTGAGATGAGATGTCTGACAGTTTTTTAATTTTCTGTTATCCATACAGTGTTGTAAAGTCGTGAAACTATCCATATTTACTCAGAATGACTTTTTTTCTGTATGAAAAAAGGTTTTGAAGTGTTTGGAATCTAAAAATGCAGGACAAATTAATAATTCCATTTTTACTGTCATTTAAAAAAATCACCACGACAAAACCGTTCAAGCTATCCAAAATCCATTGGCAATTTAAGTTGTTTAAAATGTTTTGGCATCATGTAGACAAAGTTTGGTGTGTATAGTGTTACTCTCCTCTGAGCAGTATGCATTAATTCACAGCTAAATGTAAAAAAAAATCCACATTCAAATCAAAATAGCTGACTTCCTGTTGATCGTAGCTGATGACTGTGAATTAGAAAGTTGTCCGTCTTGATAAGAACAATTTTTGTACCGAGTTTGGTGTCTGTAGCTAAACTAACCCCCCCACTTTTGACAAAAGGTGGTGCTATAGAGTGCCTCTTCCACGCCCTTTTAAAAGCTTTTTCCATTGTCTAGCTATCAAGAATACTGATATGTGTTTTGAGTTTCATGTAAATCTGAGGTTGTTATCTGCCTCAAAATCACCATAACAGAATATTCAAGTTTGACACGTTGCCATGGCAACAATATATAAGATATCAATATCCCCACAACAGATTTACATCGGCCATGTTTTGACATTATTCTGATGAAGTTTGAAGCAAATCGAGTAAAAATAAGATGCTGAATTCAAAGCATTTTGAAAATGACTCACTTC